>NC_055689.1:37100978-37183478 GCF_017639745.1 Melanotaenia boesemani | reverse complement strand
TATTAATTTCCACTCTAATGCTAAACTAGGCTAAGAGTTCTCCTTTAGTCTTACTCTCATGCTAAGCTAGGCTAACAGTTTCAATTCCTTTTCAGTCAGATGCGAAGTTAACAGTTTCACTTTCTTTCCAGTCTAATGCTAAGCTAGGCTAACATTTTCTCTTCATTCCCAATATAATGTTTAGCTATGTTAAAAGTTTCCCCTCTTTTCTAGTGTAATTCTAAGATAGACTATCAATTTCCCTTCATTCCCAGTCTAATGGTAAGCTATGCTAAAAAATTTATCTTTGATTGCAGTCTAATGCTAAGCTAGGTTAACAGTATCTCTTCATTTCAAGTGTAATGCTAAGCTAGACTATCAATTTCCCTTCACTCTGAGTCTAATGCTAAGCTATGCTAACAGTTTCACTTTCTTTCCAGTCTAATGCTAAGCTAGGCTAACATTTTCTCTTTGTTTTCATTGTAATGCTAACCTATGCTAGCAGTTTACATTAATTTCCACTTTAATGCTAAACTAAGTTAAGAGTTCTCATTTAGTCCCAGTCTAATGTTAAGCTATGTTGCAAGTTTCCCTTAATTTCCTGTTTAATGCTAAGCTAGACTATCAATTTCTCTTTCAATCCCAGTCTAATGCTAAGCTATGCTTACAGTTTCACTTTCTTTCCAGTCTAATGCTAAGCGAGGCTAACATTTTCTTTTCATTCCCATTCTAATGCTAACTTATGCTAACAGTTTACATTAATTTCCACTTTAATGCTAAACTTAGGCAGCGTGGCTGAGCAAGGTAGAGCGGTCGTCTTGTAACCCGAGGGTTGCCGGTTTGATCCTCGGCCAAGTCGAGTTCATGTCGAGGTGTCCTTGGGCAGGACACCAAACCCCTACTTGCTCCTTATGGGTCGTGGTTGAGCCCTTTGCATGGCAGCTTCGGCCACCATTTAAACTAAGTTAGGAGATCTCCTTCAGTCCCAGTCTAATGTTAAGCTATGTTAAAAGTTTCCCTTAATTTCCAATCTAATGCTAAGTTAGACCATCAGTTTCTCTTTCTATTCTATTCTATTCTATTCTATTCTATTCTATTCTACAGTCATTTAGCAGACGCTTTTATCCAAAGCGACTTACATTTGAGAGGAAGAACAACACAAGCATGAATTCAAACAAGATGGACGTCATAATTAAGTGATAGTCAGACCGCTTTTGAGTCCAGTTGGACCCAGGTGCCGTCATGTAGTGCTAGTGCAGTGCATATAATTTTTTTTTTTATTTTTTATTTATTTTTAGTCATTTTATTTAAATACAGGATCACGATTTCATCACACAATATCAACTTGGTCATAAGTGCATGATTTCATCACATAATATCAACTTGGGTATAAGTGCACACAGCTTCTTCAGTACTTGGTTGAGCCAAAAAGCTGGACAAATCTTTCTGACTCATTTAGTTAAGCTAAATGTGGAAATGCTCCTTAAACAACTGAGTCTTTAGCTTGGTCTTAAAAGTGGATACGGACTCTGCGGATCGGACGGAGTTTGGTAGATCGTTCCACCACCGGGGAACAACAGAGGAGAAGAGTCTAGCTACTGATTTTGCGCCACGTTGTGGTGGGAGCACTAGGCGTCTTTCACTGGTAGAGCGTAAGTTTCGATAGGGAGTGTAGCTCTGGATTAAGGAGTGAAGGTAGACCGGAGCCGTTTGGGTTATTGTTTTGTAAGCCAGTGTAATGCCAAGCCATGCTAACAGTTTCTGTTCGCTTTCAGTTTAATGCTAAGCTAGATAGACACTTTCCCTTCATTTCAAGTCTAAAGCTAAGCTATGCTAACAGTTTCCCATAATTTCCAGTCTAATGCTAAGCTATGCTAAAAGTTCCCATTCATTCCCAGTCTAATACAAAGGAAAGCTAACAGTTTTGCTTTAATACTAAACTGGGCTAACAGTTTTCTTTTCTTTCCAGTTTAATGCTCAGCTTTCCCAACAGTTCCCCTTAATTTCCAGTGTGATACTAAGCTAAACTATCAATGCCCTTTCATTTCCAGTCTAATGGTAAGCTATGCTAACAGTTTTTCTTCGTTGCCAGTCTAGTGCTAAGTTAGGTTCACTGTTTCAATTTGTTTCCAGTCTAATGCTAAGCTGTGCTAACATTTTCTCTTCATTTCCAGTGTAATGCTAAATAATGCTAACAGTTTATTTTTTTCCAGTCTAATGCTAAGCTAGGCTAATAGTTCTCTGTTATTTTGCAGACATCAGTTTTTCTTGAAGATCTGAATCCAGCTGCCTGGGTCCTAAGCAGACCAGAAACTCTGGCAGATGTTGCTGTCTCAGGTCACGCCCACCCTCTTCCTCAGTGGGGCGGATGCGCCCCTCAACGCAGCGCTGATGTCAAGGAAAGGCATCACCCTGATTGTCAACGCCACGCTGAACCACGCCTGCCCCACCTACCCAGGAGTCGAGTGTGTACGTGTCCCCGTCTGTGACCTACCCAGTGCCCGCCTCGGTGACCACTTCGACCAGGTGGCTGAACGTATCCACAGCAACCGCGCAGGAGGCACGCTTGTGCACTGTGCCGCTGGGATGAGCCGCTCTCCGGCACTGGTCATGGCGTATCTGATGCGCTACAGGAGCGTGACACTGTCCCAGGCTCACCGCTGGGTCCAGGAGAGCCGGCCCTTTGTGCGGCTGAACGCCGGCTTCTGGGAGCAGTTGCTGCAGTACGAGAGGAGGCTGTACGGCCGCAACACAGTCAGGGTGGCCACCGATCCACTGCCCACCCCCACGCCAACCAGGGCCACGCCTCCTCCACAGAATGGCCGGTTAACACACGTACACAGCTCACCTCTGATATCACGCTCACCTGTGGTGTCAGCAAAAAAATCCAGAAGAGGATCCAAAGTGTCATCAACCAAACAACTGTGAATGGACCGGGACCAGGTCTACATGGAGCAGGTCCAACACCCGAACAGGTGTCCCAGCCGCTCCACACAGAACTCACCGGGGGGAGGGTTTTGCACTGAGGTGGTGATGGTGGGGGGCTGTTTCACCATCAGACAGATGCTGTTCATTTGTTAGTGGGTCCAGTTTTTTAACATTTCCAAACAGAACTTGGTGCTGATGTTAAAAATTTAAAAGTTCCACAAAACTGAGGTTTAATCCAAAGTCCTGATCCAGGTCTGATCCAGTCTTTATTTTTATTTCCATGGAAACAGGAGCCAGCTGATTTTCTGAAACATGTTCCAACATGACCATAAATGCAGTATCTGGATCAAAACCAGAGTCGGTTCAGTTCTATGGTGCTTAAAGTGAGTATTTTTACTCTCCATCCCAGTCTGAACCTTCTTAGAGAAGCTTTCTGTCATTTCCTCCAGTGGTCTCCAGGAATAGTTCTTTGGGATCCTTGAGGGACTTCCTAGAAATAGTTTTCCAGGATCCTTGAAGCTCTTGTTTGGATGTTTCTTCCTTTTGTTCCATTCTCTGTCCAGATGATCCAACACTGCTTCAATAATTTTGAGGTCCAAGTTCTGGGGAGCAAAAAGCAGAAAACGTCCAAAGAATACCTTTAAAAGAGCTTCAGAAAGATGGAGAACTAGGACTCTGGATCAGGACTCTAGATCAGGACTGATTCATTAACTTCCACCTCTGACTGAAATTATAAACAGACCAAAACTTTGTATGATGGGTTCATTCTTGGACCATCTGTAAATACCAGGGATGTTGGTGCGTTCAATGTTAAACAGGATCTCCATCAACAGATCAATAAACTCATTGGTTGTCATGAAGAGTTTGTTGGAGTCTAGATGAACAAACTATCAGCATGTTCAATGGAAACTGCTCACATTTTGGTTGATTTGGGAAGTCCTGTTGTGCATGTATTACCCCGTACGTACCTGCAAGGACCCGTACGGGCGTAAACGCGGACCTGTACGAGTGTAAACCTGTACGAGTGTAAACCTGTACGGGTGTAAACGCGGACCTGTACGAGTGTAAACCTGTACGGGCGTAAACGCGGACCTGTACGAGTGTAAACCTGTACAGGTGTAAACCTGTACGAGTGTAAACGAGGACCTGTACGAGTGTAAACCTGTACAGGTGTAAACCTGTACGAGTGTAAACGCGGACCTGTATGAGTGTAAACCTGTACGAGTGTAAACGCGGACCTGTACGGGTGTAAAAGCGGACCTGTACGAGTGTAACCTGTACAGGTGTAAACCTGTACGAGTGTAAACCTGTACGGGCGTAAACGCGGACCTGTATGAGTGTAAACCTGTACGAGAGTAAACCTGTATGAGTGTAAACCTGTACGGGCGTAAACGCGGACCTGTACAAGTGTAAACCTGTACGAGAGTAAACCTGTACGAGTGTAAACCTGTAGGAGTGTAAACGAGGACCTGTACGAGTGTAAACCTGTACAGGTGTAAACCTGTACGAGTGTAAACGCGGACCTGTACGAGTGTAAACCTGTACGAGCGTAAACCTGTACGAGTGTAAACCTGTACGGGTGTAAACGCGGACCTGTACGAGTGTAAACCTGTACGAGTGTAAACCTGTACAGGTGTAAACCTGTACGAGTGTAAACGCGGACCTGTACGAGTGTAAACCTGTACGAGTGTAAACCTGTACAGGTGTAAACCTGTACGAGTGTAAACGCGGACCTGTACAAGTGTAAACCTGTACAGGTGTAAACCTGTACGTGTGTAAACGCAGACCTGTATGAGTGTAAACCTGTACAGGTGTAAACTTGTACGAGTGTAAACGCGGACTTGTACGAGTGTAAACCTATACGAGTGTAAACCTGTACGAGTGTAAATGCGGACCTGTATGGGTCACTGAAGTCAGTAAATCTTTTGCACAGGTATGGCCTCTCACCTGGACGGCTTCATGTCTGCACTTTCTAGGAGATGCCAAAAGCTTTTGTGTGTTTTGCGTGTCACCTGTGTGTTCTCTTGTTGTTTTCAGTGTTGATGTGCATTTAAAGCTTTCTCACGTGTTGCAGGGTAAAGCCTTTCAGGACTATGAGTCTCTGTAGATTTACGGAGTCTGTGTAAAGCAGATGAAGATGCTTTAAATGGTCACGGTGGGAATCCATGCTGGTTTTCTACCCGGAGCTCCACTAACAAGACTTTCTCACACCCAAAACAATGAGCCGCATAAACCTGTATTTTTTTCCTCCAGAGAAGGACCAGCAGCTTGGTGACCCAGAACGGAGCTCCATTCTGGACCAGAAGGAACCTGGACCCTACAGATCCTCTGGGACCGAAGCTGGTACTTCCATGGTGACCAGGGTGAATCAGGATCAGGAAGGAAACTCAGCTCGGACTGCAGACCAGAAGCCAAAGAAGAATTCGCTCACAAATAGAAGTGACAGTAACATGTAGATGATCCGCCGTTATCCTGACGCAGGTCCTTTTAATGTGACTTGTGCAGGATGGTCTTTAAATCCTGATTAAAGAAACATCACAGAGTCCTTGTAGGTGCAACGTCATGCGCCAGCAAAGCATGTGGGGAATGTTTCACAGCTTTCTTCCTGAGAAACGTGGGTCCATGTTCGCACCTGATCACATGAAAACTGCTGGATGGGAGCAGGAGGTCAGCTGGTGAAATGCTACTGTTCCTGCTAGAGAGGTTCGGAGGACCAGACTAGTTGCAGCGTATCTACATTTCAGCTGGAAATCATCTCAATGCCTGTTTTTGTGGTAGTTTTGGTTTGATAATGTTTCAGATGTTTTCAGTGTGTAACAGATTTGTTCATCTCTGGAAGTCTTCCTGAGTCAGTGCGCTGGTTTCAGTAGAGAATCATGTCTGCTCTTACCGCAGGAACGTTTCCGTTTAAAACCAGTTTTTACTTTCCAGCCTTTTGTTGCTCCCGTTCCAGCTCGTTTTCCATCACGTGGTGAAACGTCTCCTTTTCCTCAGCTGACTTTATTTTTCTGTTAATAAAATTTAGTTTTTTGAGATTTGCTTTATTTTTATTTACATCTTGTGAATTAAGAAATTTTGGGGGGAATTGGGGAAATTTTGATTCCCTTTTGTTTATATTATGTGACATTATATATATATATATATATATATATATATATATATATAGTGCATTTTTAAAATGTCTCAATGTTTTCGCCTTTGGCTGCTCTAACAGCAGCTAGAAAGACTTAAATTTCTATCAGCATTTCATTTAGTTTCTCTGACTAAAAAATAACCTAAAGTTTTTTTCTTTTGTTAATGTCAGCAGCTGATTAAATAATCCTCCACGCTGTCGGTTTCTGTTCAGAATTTGTTGTCTGGATCAATACGTGATTTGTTCCGCAGGAAGTTGTTGGTTAGAAACCAGAAACTCAGCAGGAATGTGAAGTTTTCGTTCATTTCTGTTTCCTTTAGCAACAGAAATGTAAAATGTTTGGCAAAGCGGAACTAATGGCGAGCAGACGTCTCCGGCCGGAACGTGACTGCGTGACATCCGGCGGAAGTAGCCTGTTTAGCAGCGTTAGCTTCGGCTGTGTCGGCGCATCTCAGCTGAATATTTGATAACAAGAAAAATGTTTTCAGATCTGCGCCTGAGAAAGTTTAGAAGTGATGGTCATGTTTCAAAACTGGGATTTACTGGGATAAAAAACAGGAAACGTATCCAAGTCCAGCGCGAGCAGGAGCGCGAGCATCACGGCAGACCTCCGGACCTCAGCTGGAAACACACCGCAGGTATGAAACACCTGTGATGGTGACGGTCACGAGACAGAAACAACAGGTAAAATGAAGTTTATATAATACCAGAAAATAACAGGAGTCCCAGAAAACGAGTTTTCCTGTTAAGTCTAAAGAAACAAGTTCATCACGATCAGCCGGGAAACTGGAAGGAATAAAAGTCAAGACTGTTTTTATTCTCACCACCAAACAGATTTTATCCAGAGTAATAAGCAGCCCTCTGCTGTCATTGCTGAATCAGACTATATTTGACTTCATCTGGAGAAGAGACGCAGGGTTACTGAGGGAAGCCATGAAGGCAGAGCCGATCAGATGGTATCGATTTTTCTATTAGCAGACGCTTTTCTCCAGTCTGGGAGGAAACCTGGCAGAGCAGCGTTAACAGAGCAGCGTTGGGTCATTTCACACCTGGATCTATCCAGCAGGTAGACACCCTGACGCCACAAACTCGGCTTTCTCTCAGCTGCAGCCTCAGGTCACGTGAGTTTTCTTTGCTGCCTTGTTTATATGGACACCGCAGGTTGGATGTAAACGAAGCGGGACGCTCCAAAGAGCCACATTCACAGGTGCAGAGCACATTCTGAGCTTCTGCCACAGCATGTTCGCTTGGCGTGTAGCTTCTGTCGCTGCCTGCTGATCATCAGGCAGGTAGACGTCTGGGAAGGTGGACCGCCTGTCTCTCTGCTTCACCTGTCTTCAGTCAGCTCCACAGGCCACATTCTGAGGAGCTGCTGGAGACCAGCACTGCATGGCCACCAATGACCCAGTCACCTGCGTACACAAGGTGACTGATTAGTGAGTCACCGACCCTACAACCTGTATCACCTGCATTTAAACTGAGGAGCTTAAAGATATAAAAAAATCTTTAGATTTTATGTTGGAGGACTTGCAAACATGTCAAAACAGCCGACAACAATCCTGGATTTGGTGAAACAGCTGCTGCAGGAGAAAAGAAGATTGCAGCTCTGGAAGATCGAATAGCTGATTTGGAACAATATTCAAGGATGGAAGACATCATTACCGGCCTGGATATTAAGCCCCGGACGTACGCCGAGTCTCCCCGCTGGTACTACCAACTCCACCGGACATGGAATCGACTGAACTGCAAGTAATTTCATTCTTGGGAAGTAAAGGGATCCCTGTGGACAGCAAAGACATGCAGACATGGCACCTCTCCCTCAGAAAATAGTAAACCAAAAGTTATAATTATGAGACTTGTGAGCAGAAAACAAATGCTCTGGTGATGAAACAGGGAAAGAAAAAAGGGACCAACATCTACATGAATGACCATCTAACCAAAAAATGCTGACATAGCAAAACAAGCAAAACAGGAAACGTTCCACGTTTAAGTGGTTTTATTAAGCTGAGCGGCACCAGAAGAAGCCAGAGTGTTAAAGACCTGAGCCAACTGGACAAATACCAGCGAGAATAGAAACAGTAAATTCATTTAAAAATAAAAAAACAAAACAAACAAATAATATCAGTGACCAATAATATGACCATTTGCCAGGATTTGTCATACTTAAAGTAAAATCCAGCCTAAAGTAATTATAGAAGAATAATTACAAATGATTCAGTTTGTCCTTTCAAGCAAAGTTTATTAAACCCAAACTGGGAAACAAATGAAAATAACGTGAACTCGGCTTAAAATAAATTTCTGTCTGTGTTTAAAACTCATTTTGATTTGCATTGTCCTGTCGAAGTAAAACAATCCTGGTCCATGGCTGGCTAAAGGCCCAGTTAATGCCTGAAAAGAGAAAAACGTACTTATGAAAAATTTATTAGAAACAAATCGGTTGAATCTGAAAGTAAATATAAAAAATATAAAAATAAAAGAACTACGCAAAAAAGACATTTATAGAACCTCGCTGGAAAACAGCCAGAATAACACGAAGGGTTTTGGACGGTGCTGAACAAAATAATTAGAAATAAATCAGATTATTTCATCCATAACAACAACAAAATAGTCAGTAAGCAAGATGTGGTCAATGAGTTCAATAATCAGTTTGTAAATGTTGGACCGAACTTGCTGCTAGTTTTTCCACCCAAGAACAAACCGCTGTCCCCCGAAACATCCCGTTACACTCGTTCTTCCCAAGAACAAACCGCTGTCCCCCGAAACATCCCGTTACACTCGTTCTTCCCAAGAACAAACCGCTGTCTCCCGAAACATCCCGTTACACTCGTTCTTCCCAAGAACAAACCGCTGTCCCCCGAAACATCCCGTTACACTCGTTCTTCCCAAGAACAAACCGCTGTCCCCCGAAACATCCCGTTACACTCGTTCTTCCCAAGAACAAACCGCTGTCCCCCGAAACATCCCGTTACACTCGTTCTTCCCAAGAACAAACCGCTGTCCCCCGAAACATCCCGTTACACTCGTTCTTCCCAAGAACAAACCGCTGTCCCCCGAAACATCCCGTTACACTCGTTCTTCCCAAGAACAAACCGCTGTCCCCCGAAACATCCCGTTACACTCGTTCTTCCCAAGAACAAACCGCTGTCCCCCGAAACATCCCGTTACACTCGTTCTTCCCAAGAACAAACCGCTGTCCCCCGAAACATCCCGTTACACTCGTTCTTCCCAAGAACAAACCGCTGTCTCCCGAAACATCCCGTTACACTCGTTCTTCCCAAGAACAAACCGCTGTCTCCCGAAACATCCCGTTACACTCGTTCTTCCCAAGAACAAACCGCTGTCCCCCGAAACATCCCGTTACACTCGTTCTTCCCAAGAACAAACCGCTGTCCCCCGAAACATCCCGTTACACTCGTTCTTCCCAAGAACAAACCGCTGTCCCCCGAAACATCCCGTTACACTCGTTCTTCCCAAGAACAAACCGCTGTCTCCCGAAACATCCCGTTACACTCGTTCTTCCCAAGAACAAACCGCTGTCCCCCGAAACATCCCGTTACACTCGTTCTTCCCAAGAACAAACCGCTGTCCCCCGAAACATCCCGTTACACTCGTTCTTCCCAAGAACAAACCGCTGTCCCCCAAAACATCCCGTTACACTCGTTCTTCCCAAGAACAAACCGCTGTCCCCCGAAACATCCCGTTACACTCGTTCTTCCCAAGAACAACTCGCTGTCCCCCGAAACATCCCGTTACACTCGTTCTTCCCAAGAACAAACCGCTGTCCCCCGAAACATCCCGTTACACTCGTTCTTCCCAAGAACAAACCGCTGTCCCCCGAAACATCCCGTTACACTCGTTCTTCCCAAGAACAAACCGCTGTCTCCCGAAACATCCCGTTACACTCGTTCTTCCCACGAACAAACCGCTGTCCCCCGAAACATCCCGTTACACTCGTTCTTCCCAAGAACAAACCGCTGTCCCCCGAAACATCCCGTTACACTCGTTCTTCCCAAGAACAAACCGCTGTCCCCCGAAACATCCCGTTACACTCGTTCTTCCCAAGAACAAACCGCTGTTCCCCGAAACATCCCGTTACACTCGTTCTTCCCAAGAACAAACCGCTGTCCCCCGAAACATCCCGTTACACTCGTTCTTCCCAAGAACAAACCGCTGTCTCCCGAAACTTCCCGTTACACTCGTTCTTCCCAAGAACAAACCGCTGTCTCCCGAAACATCCCGTTACACTCGTTCTTCCCAAGAACAAACCGCTGTCCCCCGAAACATCCCGTTACACTCGTTCTTCCCAAGAACAAACCGCTGTCCCCCGAAACATCCCGTTACACTCGTTCTTCCCAAGAACAAACCGCTGTCTCCCGAAACATCCCGTTACACTCGTTCTTCCCAAGAACAAACCGCTGTCCCCCGAAACATCCCGTTACACTCGTTCTTCCCAAGAACAAACCGCTGTCCCCCGAAACATCCCGTTACACTCGTTCTTCCCAAGAACAAACCGCTGTCCCCCGAAACATCCCGTTACACTCGTTCTTCCCAAGAACAAACCGCTGTCTCCCGAAACATCCCGTTACACTCGTTCTTCCCAAGAACAAACCGCTGTCCCCCGAAACATCCCGTTACACTCGTTCTTCCCAAGAACAAACCGCTGTCCCCCGAAACATCCCGTTACACTCGTTCTTCCCAAGAACAAACCGCTGTCCCCCCAAACTTCCCGTTACACTCGTTCTTCCCAAGAACAAACCGCTGTCTCCCCAAACTTCCCGTTACACTCGTTCTTCCCAAGAACAAACCGCTGTCTCCCGAAACATCCCGTTACACTCGTTCTTCCCAAGAACAAACCGCTGTCCCCCGAAACATCCCGTTACACTCGTTCTTCCCAAGAACAAACCGCTGTCCCCCGAAACATCCCGTTACACTCGTTCTTCCCAAGAACAAACCGCTGTCTCCCGAAACATCCCGTTACACTCGTTCTTCCCAAGAACAAACCGCTGTCCCCCGAAACATCCCGTTACACTCGTTCTTCCCAAGAACAAACCGCTGTCCCCCGAAACATCCCGTTACACTCGTTCTTCCCAAGAACAAACCGCTGTCCCCCGAAACATCCCGTTACACTCGTTCTTCCCAAGAACAAACCGCTGTCCCCCGAAACATCCCGTTACACTCGTTCTTCCCAAGAACAAACCGCTGTCTCCCGAAACATCCCGTTACACTCGTTCTTCCCAAGAACAAACCGCTGTCTCCCGAAACATCCCGTTACACTCGTTCTTCCCAAGAACAAACCGCTGTCCCCCGAAACATCCCGTTACACTCGTTCTTCCTCAGCCCGGAAGAGGAAAACGAGATAAGACCATTTCAAAGCAAAGAATCTGTAACAGTCTAGATATGAATTTAATTAAAAGCATAATACATGAAATTATACAACATCTCCCCTTTTCACCAGCAGAGTTTCCAGCCAGAAACAAACAAACATCGGTGTGTGTCGCCTCAGTACGGACGCTTAAACAGTTATTTTAATATTATTATATATTCCTGTACAGTGCTTAACATCTAACAATGAGCTCATACAGGTGAGTACAAATCAGCATTAAAACGCAGCTGCGGCGTCCCGCAGGGTCCGTGTTGGGACCAGTTCTGTTTCTACTATAAATGATTTATATTTCAAATAAACTTCAGATGGTACTTTTTACAGACGGTGGTTCTGGGAAGGATGTACAGCTGTTACTGGCCGAGATGACGATGGAAATGAACCAATTTAAAAAATGTTTGATAAGAAGTTAAATAAATAAAAATTGTCATTAAAAAAAACAAAATTAATGGTATTTGGTAACCGAAGCGGTGACGTACAGATTAAAATGGAAATCCAAAATCAAACTATTGAATGTGTATATAAACACAGTTTTCTTGGAGTTATTCACAAACTAAACTGGAATCCTCAAATTACCAGTTATAAAAGTAAAATTTCCATAATGGGCAGATCCAGGTAAATATTGAATTACGAAACTCTACATATTGTCTACTCTTCTTCTGCCACATATCTGCAGCTGTATTGAAGTTTGGGGCCAATACTTATAAGACAAAACTAAATAAACTTGAAATTCTCCAACAAAAGGCTCTTTGAATAAACACAATGCTGTAGGGACCCACGAAGCCACTGCTGCTTATATCCCGAGTACTAAAGATCGAAGCTTTAGCGAAATACAAATAATATATAAAGCCAAGTACAATCTCTTACCTCTAAATATACAAAAAAGGTTTAGTAATAAAGATTTGAAGTATAACTTGAGAGGAGACATGAATTTAAAAAACAGTGCGTGTGAACCAGCTTAAAGTTGATCTTTGGAACGAGCTGGATGAACAGGTACAGGCTTGTACCACACTGTTAAAAAGTCATATAAGTACAAAATATTACAGCAAGATGCACCTAAAGATGATTAATTATAAAGTATTTTCCTCACAAACGATTTTAACTGTTTGTAGTCGAAAGATTTTGCATGAGTGCCGACGCCTGTAAATAGAGCCGATGTAGGAGGGGGTGAGATTAAATAAGTCTCCTTTTCGAGCTACACTAATACTTCTGTATGTACATCTGACTGAGTATTTCCTTTGTTTTGTTTTCTCTACCCATTGCGGGTATTATAGATATATAATATTGTACCATATAATTATTATTTTTTTTCTTTTTCTTTTCTCTTTTTATGTACAATATATTTATTTTCAATGTACAATATATTGTTTTACAATTCCTGCGGCTCGAAATAAAGAAAGAAATCAAATCATTTAGAGTCAAAGACAAGCCATCCATATATATATAAGAAAGAAAAGGAGATTCCACCCGGGCGAACACCAGTGGACACATGGAAAGGAATCGGGAGTCACACTCCCCCGTCTCACTCTACTGAGAGTAGACCAAGATTCTAATTAAAAGCCCAGGGACTCTACTTTTAGTCAGTTTTAAAAATCATTTTTCATGGTTAACATGATCAAAGAAGCATGTGAACATTGTGGAGTTTTTCCCATTAATTATCTAAAATTTCCTTTAAAGCAAACTAAATAAATCGGTGCCCTGCTTTCACCTAAAACCCGACAGGACTTTCCTCTCCGGTCAGTTCGGTAGATCTCCATCCCGACTCTGGACGTACCACCGGCCAGGGCTGCAGTTCAGAGCTCAGCTTCCCAGCTTTACCTTTGATGACACAGCCAGGCAACGCTCCACGAAGGAAAACCAGCTCCTCGCCACCAGAGGGCGCCGAACACGTTCATGTTCAGCTGTGACGTCGTCCAGACCACAGGCCTTCTCTCCTAACGTCACTACAGCGTCACAGATCAGCAGAAGTGACGTCATTAACCAGCATTATCCACCAGAGAGGACTTTTTACAGTTTCCCAGCTCGTAGTTTTGTTTCAGCCATAACTGGAATTCCATCAGAACCTCTCGCTCCATCTAAACTAGATTATAACGAATTAAGTTTTATTTCCCAGAAGTCAGTCTTTTTTTTCTTTTACAGCTTCCTCGACAGTGAATCTGACCACAAAGTATTTTTGCTTCTTTCAATATAGCAACACACACAAACACACACACACACACACACACACACACACACGTGTGTACCTTCTAACAGTATTCTGTGTTTGTTTCTATGATCACGTTACTAATATTTTTCTTTCACCACCTTCTCCCTTTTCCTCCAGACCTCCAGCAGCAAGATGTCTATAAGGAGGGGGAAGACCAGGAGGAACCAGAACCCCTGAACCAGGAGGAACCAGAACCCCTTGACCAGGAAGAACCAGAACCCCTGAACCAGGAGGAACCAGAACCCCTTGACCAGGAAGAACCAGAACCCCTGAACCAGGAGGAACCAGAACCCCTTGACCAGGAAGAACCAGAACCCCTGAACCAGGAGGAACCAGAACCCCTGGACCAGGAAAAACCAGAACCCCTGCAGATGAAAGAGGAGCAGATGGACCTCTTCATCTGTCCAGAATCAGGAGGTCCCCTCGAACTGAAACAGGAGGATGAGACTTCTGTGGCAACTTTTAATCAAAAGGAAAGTGGTCCCAGTGAACCAGAACCAGAACGAGACCCGGTTCTCTCTCCAGATTCAGCTGCAGTTGAAAGCCAGGATCAGGAAGGAGGGAAGCTTGTGGACTCAGGACCAGCCAACGGCGCTGTGGAGGGCGGCCGCATGTCAGAGAGTCGGCGCAGCGCTGGCAGCGGGGAAAAGTCTAGAAGGTGTGATGTTTGTGAAAAGACCTTCAGGTATGAGTCGCAGCTGAAGAGCCACTACCGAATCCACACAGGTGAGAAGCCGTACGCCTGCATGGCGTGCGGGAGAAGCTTTACCCACAGCAGCTACCTGTCTGTGCACACGAGGACGCACACGGACGAGAGGCGCTTTTCCTGCCAAACCTGCGGGAAAAGCTTTAGACGCAACTATTCTCTGCTCTGCCACACGAGGACGCACACGGGCGAGAAGCCGTACTCCTGCACGACATGTGGGAGGGGCTTCTGCTACAGCAGCCACCTGACCGTCCACATGAGAACCCACAGCGGGGAGAGGCCGTATCCGTGTGAAATATGCGGCCAGGGCTTCATCGACTGCGGCCATTTGATCGCCCACATGAGAACTCACACCGACGAAAGGCAGTATTTCTGTGAAACATGTGGTAAGAGCTTCAGACGACATTATTCTCTGGTGTGCCACACGAGGACCCACACCGGTGAGACGCCGTATTCATGTGAAACGTGTGGGAGGAGCTTCAGGTACAGTAGTCAGCTGGTCGTCCACCGGAGGACGCACACAGGTGAGAAGCAGCGTCTGTGCAGCATGTGTGGAAAAACCTTCCAGGACCAGGCGGCATTGGGCCGCGACGGGAACCTGCGTGAGCTTTGTGGGACGTGTTTCAGTGAAAGTGGATGTCTGAAACTGCACCCAGGCTTCCAGCAGTATTCCTGTGAGGTGTGTGGGAAAGAGTGCCTCCAGAGGGGGGATTTGGTCCGGCACATGAGGACTCACACCGGTGAGACGCCGTTTTCATGTCCAGCATGCGGGAAGTGTTTCGGCCAGCGCGGACATTTACTGGTCCACACGAGGACGCATTCCGGTCCAACCTCCGCGGGGAAGAAGTGATCCACGCAAGAACACCTCAGCTCAGACTTTCTGGTGGAAATCCGCTCAAATCTGTGACATCATCAAGCTGCAGCGTGATGTGGTCCAGCATCCAGCCTGGACATCCAGCCTGACATCAGACCTGATGCTGGACCCAATCGGTACCGACTCTCATTTGTGCTGCTGCTGGTTTCAGTGTTGATGCTTTAATCGGGTGATGCTGATTGGACGAGAAAAGGCCGGTGAAGTCTTTCACCTGCAGACCTGATCCGATGGGTTTCTCCCGCCATGTCCAGCCTCTGTTGGCGGGGAAAGGTAAACAGGAAACAGCTGGTCCGTTGGTGTGCTCCAGATGATGAAGATGACACTTCATGTTGTTTCTAGATGGTTTTCAGGGTCTGAGATACAGTCCAGCAGTTTATGTTTGAAGCTCCGGAACGTTTGGTTGAGGAGAACTTTCAATAAAAAGCTTTCAGATGCTGATCAATGATTGTTACGGAGCCTAAAATGATCCGTCGGTTGGTCCAAAAGAGGCAAATTTACTCACCAAGCTAATGAGGTTGTCATCTTCCAGCCCTTTTCCTCTCCCGGCGTTCCCAGTTTCCTCTCGGCCACAGAAACACTGTCAGTACTTCAGATTAAATACTTTTCAGAAGCTGTTTAGAGTATTCGGGTAACCACGTCAGATGTCTTGGATCAGCTATAAAAAGCATCCGAGTATAAGGTGAGTGGAGAAGTTCGTCCCGGTTGAAGAGAATGTAGCTCCGGAGAGATCCGGCTATTCCTGGCAGATCCTTCTTTTCCAGGCTTGTTTAACCCTGGATGTTCCAGAAAATTCTGCTTGAATAGACAAGCTCATCTTTTATTTCATTTGGACAAACAAATGTTTTATTAGACAAATATTTAGATAAATAAACAGATTTAAAACCATATTTTTGTACATGAGGACGTGACTTTTTCTCCAGTAATGAGCAGTATGTCATTTATTATTTATTCTAGTTAAATTTCACATAAACTGGCCTAAAAAGTAAAAAAGGGATTCAGAAAAGTCTTTATCAGCGTTTCTATTCTGTATTTAACAATTCATTTTGTCTTAAAACCAAACTCATGAAGAACTGCTGATTCATGCACACATACGTGGCTCAGGGGGCAGAGCGGTCATCTTGTAGCTTGAGGGTTGCCGGTTCGATCCTCGGCCGAGTCGAGTTCATGTCTTTGGTGGGTCGTGTTAGCGCCTAGCTTGACAGCTTCCACCGTCAGTGTGTGAATGTGTGTGTGATGTAAAGCGCTCTGGGTGTCATTCCAGGTATAGTACACATAATAAGAAATCCTCTTCTACCGATTCATACGTTGTGTTTATTTATCGTTATTGTTCAAGCTTGGTTAGAAAAATATTCAGAGCAGTTTGTTTCCTTTGATAAAAAAACGAAAAAGAGAATGACACGTCCTTTACGGAGGGATCCAAGATGGCTGAACCAGGACGTCTGGAGGGAAAATAAAAGCTCGACTGTCTGCAGAGAAGCTGGAATCCAGTTTGCTGAAATGCTGCCAGAAAGAAGACGACTTGGCGAGCTGGGAAACGAGCCTTCTTCCAGGAGCACAGGGCTTCGTTGGCGAGAGTTACAGCGAAAACGCCTTTCACGGCGGGGAACGGCGTTTTGATGGCGGGGAAACGGCGTTTTGATGGCGGGAAAACGGCGTTTTGATGGCGGGGAAGCGGCGTTTTGATGGCGGGAAGCGCCGTTTTGATGGCGGGGAAACGGCGTTTTGATGGTGGGGAAACGGCGTTTTGATGGCGGGAAAACGGTGTTTTCACGGCGGGAAACGGTGTTTTGATGGCGGGGAAGCGGCGTTTTGATGGTGGGGAAACGGCGTTTTCACGGCGGGAAACAGTGTTTTGATGGTGGGGAAACGGCGTTTTGATGGCGGGGAAGCGGCGTTTTCACTGCAGGGAACGGCGTTTTGATGGCGGGAAACGGTGTTTTCACAGCGGGAAACGGCGTTTTGATGGCGGGGAAACGGCGTTTTCACTGCAGGGAACGGCGTTTTGATGGCGGGAAACGGTGTTTTCACAGCGGGAAACGGCGTTTTGATGGCGGGGAAACGGCGTTTTGATGGCGGGGAAGCGGCGTTTTGATGGCGGGAAACGGCGTTTTGATGGCGGGAAAACGGTGTTTTCACGGCGGGAAACGGTGTTTTGATGGCGGGGAAGCGGCGTTTTGATGGTGGGGAAACGGCGTTTTCACGGCGGGAAACGGTGTTTTGATGGCAGGGAAACGGCGTTTTCACTGCAGGGAACGGCGTTTTGATGGCGGGAAACGGTGTTTTCACAGCGGGAAACGGCGTTTTGATGGCGGGGAAACGGCGTTTTGATGGCGGGAAAACGGCGTTTTCACAGCGGGAAACGGCGTTTTGATGGCGGGGAAACGGCGTTTTGATGGCGGGAAAACGGTGTTTTCACAGCGGGAAACGGCGTTTTGATGGCGGGGAAACGGCGTTTTGATGGCGGGAAGCGGCGTTTTGATGGCGGGGAAGCGGCGTTTTGATGGCGGGAAACGGCGTTTTGATGGCGGGGAAACGGCGTTTTGATGGTGGGGAAACGGCGTTTTGATGGCGGGGAAGCGGCGTTTTCACTGCAGGGAACGGCGTTTTGATGGCGGGAAACGGTGTTTTCACAGCGGGAAACGGCGTTTTGATGGCGGGGAAACGGCGTTTTCACTGCAGGGAACGGCGTTTTGATGGCGGGAAACGGTGTTTTCACAGCGGGAAACGGTGTTTTCACAGCGGGAAACGGCGTTTTGATGGCGGGGAAACGGCGTTTTGATGGCGGGAAAACGGTGTTTTCACAGCGGGAAACGGCGTTTTGATGGCGGGGAAACGACGTTTTGATGGCGGGAAGCGGCGTTTTGATGGCGGGGAAGCGGCGTTTTGATGGCGGGAAACGGTGTTTTCACAGCGGGAAACGGCGTTTTGATGGCGGGGAAACGGCGTTTTGATGGCGGGAAAACGGCGTTTTCACAGCGGGAAACGGCGTTTTGATGGCGGGGAAACGGCGTTTTGATGGCGGGAAAACGGTGTTTTCACAGCGGGAAACGGCGTTTTGATGGCGGGGAAACGGCGTTTTGATGGCGGGAAGCGGCGTTTTGATGGCGGGGAAGCGGCGTTTTGATGGCGGGAAACGGCGTTTTGATGGCGGTGAAACGGCGTTTTGATGGTGGGGAAACGGCGTTTTGATGGCGGGAAACGGTGTTTTCACAGCGGGAAACAGCGTTTTGATGGCGGGGAAACGGCGTTTTCACTGCAGGGAACGGCGTTTTGATGGCGGGAAACGGTGTTTTCACAGCGGGAAACGGCGTTTTGATGGCGGGGAAACGGCGTTTTGATGGCGGGAAAACGGTGTTTTCACAGCGGGAAACGGCGTTTTGATGGCGGGGAAACGGCGTTTTGATGGCGGGAAGCGGCGTTTTGATGGCGGGAAACGGTGTTTTCACAGCGGGAAACGGCGTTTTGATGGCGGGGAAACGGCGTTTTGATGGCGGGAAAACGGCGTTTTCACAGCGGGAAACGGCGTTTTGATGGCGGGGAAACGGCGTTTTGATGGCGGGAAAACGGTGTTTTCACAGCGGGAAACGGCGTTTTGATGGCGGGGAAACGGCGTTTTGATGGCGGGAAGCGGCGTTTTGATGGCGGGGAAGCGGCGTTTTGATGGCGGGAAACGGCGTTTTGATGGCGGTGAAACGGCGTTTTGATGGTGGGGAAACGGCGTTTTGATGGCGGGGAAGCGGCGTTTTCACTGCAGGGAACGGCGTTTTGATGGCGGGAAACGGTGTTTTCACAGCGGGAAACGGCGTTTTGATGGCGGGGAAACGGCGTTTTCACTGCAGGGAACGGCGTTTTGATGGCGGGAAACGGTGTTTTCACAGCGGGAAACGGCGTTTTGATGGCGGGGAAACGGCGTTTTGATGGCGGGAAAACGGTGTTTTCACAGCGGGAAACGGCGTTTTGATGGCGGGGAAACGGCGTTTTGATGGCGGGAAGCGGCGTTTTGATGGCGGGGAAGCGGCGTTTTGATGGCGGGAAACGGTGTTTTCACAGCGGGAAACGGCGTTTTGATGGCGGGGAAACGGCGTTTTGATGGCGGGAAAACGGCGTTTTCACAGCGGGAAACGGCGTTTTGATGGCGGGGAAACGGCGTTTTGATGGCGGGAAAACGGTATTTTCACAGCGGGAAACGGCGTTTTGATGGCGGGGAAACGGCGTTTTGATGGCGGGAAGCGGCGTTTTGATGGCGGGGAAACGGCGTTTTGATGGCGGGAAACGGCGTTTTGATGGCGGTGAAACGGCGTTTTGATGGTGGGGAAACGGCGTTTTGATGGCGGGGAAGCGGCGTTTTCACTGCAGGGAACGGCGTTTTGATGGCGGGAAACGGCGTTTTGATGGCGGTGAAACGGCGTTTTGATGGCGGGGAAACGGCGTTTTGATGGCGGTGAAACGGCGTTTTGATGGCGGGGAAATGGCGTTTTGATGGCGGGAAACGGCGTTTTGATGGCGGGAAAACGGTGTTTTCACGGCGGGAAACGGCGTTTTGATGGCGGGGAAACGGCGTTTTGATGGCGGGAAAACGGTGTTTTCACAGCGGGAAACGGCGTTTTGATGGCGGGGAAACGGCGTTTTGATGGCGGGAAGCGGCGTTTTGATGGCGGGAAACGGTGTTTTGATGGCAGGGAAACGGCGTTTTCACTGCAGGGAACGGCGTTTTGATGGCGGGAAACGGTGTTTTGATGGCGGGAAACGGCGTTTTGATGGCGGGGAAGCGGCGTTTTGATGGCGGGAAACGGCGTTTTGATGGCGGGAAACGGCGTTTTGATGGCGGGAAAACGGTGTTTTCACGGCGGGAAACGGTGTTTTGATGGCGGGGAAGCGGCGTTTTGATGGTGGGGAAACGGCGTTTTCACGGCGGGAAACGGTGTTTTGATGGCAGGGAAACGGCGTTTTCACTGCAGGGAACGGCGTTTTGATGGCGGGGAAACGGCGTTTTCACTGCAGGGAACGGCGTTTTGATGGCGGGAAACGGTGTTTTCACAGCGGGAAACGGCGTTTTGATGGCGGGGAAACGGCGTTTTGATGGCGGGAAAACGGTGTTTTCACAGCGGGAAACGGCGTTTTGATGGCGGGGAAACGGCGTTTTGATGGCGGGAAGCGGCGTTTTGATGGCGGGAAAACGGTGTTTTCACGGCGGGAAACGGTGTTTTGATGGCGGGGAAACGGCGTTTTGATGGCGGGAAAACGGTGTTTTCACGGCGGGAAACGGTGTTTTGATGGCGGGGAAGCGGCGTTTTGATGGTGGGGAAACGGCGTTTTCACGGCGGGAAACAGTGTTTTGATGGTGGGGAAACGGCGTTTTGATGGCGGGGAAGCGGCGTTTTCACTGCAGGGAACGGCGTTTTGATGGCGGGAAACGGTGTTTTCACAGCGGGAAACGGCGTTTTGATGGCGGGGAAACGGCGTTTTCACTGCAGGGAACGGCGTTTTGATGGCGGGAAACGGTGTTTTCACAGCGGGAAACGGCGTTTTGATGGCGGGGAAACGGTGTTTTGATGGCGGGAAACGGCGTTTTGATGGCGGGGAAGCGGCGTTTTGATGGCGGGAAACGGCGTTTTGATGGCGGGAAACGGCGTTTTGATGGCGGGAAAACGGTGTTTTCACGGCGGGAAACGGTGTTTTGATGGCGGGGAAGCGGCGTTTTGATGGTGGGGAAACGGCGTTTTCACGGCGGGAAACGGTGTTTTGATGGCAGGGAAACGGCGTTTTCACTGCAGGGAACGGCGTTTTGATGGCGGAAAACGGTGTTTTCACAGCGGGAAACGGCGTTTTGATGGCGGGGAAACGGCGTTTTGATGGCGGGAAAACGGCGTTTTCACAGCGGGAAACGGCGTTTTGATGGCGGGGAAACGGCGTTTTGATGGCGGGAAAACGGTGTTTTCACAGCGGGAAACGGCGTTTTGATGGCGGGGAAACGGCGTTTTGATGGCGGGAAGCGGCGTTTTGATGGCGGGGAAGCGGCGTTTTGATGGCGGGGAACGGCGTTTTGATGGCGGTGAAACGGCGTTTTGATGGTGGGGAAACGGCGTTTTGATGGCGGGGAAGCGGCGTTTTCACTGCAGGGAACGGCGTTTTGATGGCGGGGAAGCGGCGTTTTGATGGTGGGGAAACGGCGTTTTCACGGCGGGAAACAGTGTTTTGATGGTGGGGAAACGGCGTTTTGATGGCGGGGAAGCGGCGTTTTCACTGCAGGGAACGGCGTTTTGATGGCGGGAAACGGTGTTTTCACAGCGGGAAACGGCGTTTTGATGGCGGGGAAACGGCGTTTTCACTGCAGGGAACGGCGTTTTGATGGCGGGAAACGGTGTTTTCACAGCGGGAAACGGCGTTTTGATGGCGGGGAAACGGTGTTTTGATGGCGGGAAACGGCGTTTTGATGGCGGGAAACGGCGTTTTGATGGCGGGGAAACGGCGTTTTGATGGCGGGAAAACGGTGTTTTCACGGCGGGAAACGGTGTTTTGATGGCGGGGAAGCGGCGTTTTGATGGTGGGGAAACGGCGTTTTCACGGCGGGAAACGGTGTTTTGATGGCCGGGAAACGGCGTTTTCACTGCAGGGAACGGCGTTTTGATGGCGGGAAACGGTGTTTTCACAGCGGGAAACGGCGTTTTGATGGCGGGGAAACGGCGTTTTGATGGCGGGAAAACGGCGTTTTCACAGCGGGAAACGGCGTTTTGATGGCGGGGAAACGGCGTTTTGATGGCGGGAAAACGGTGTTTTCACAGCGGGAAACGGCGTTTTGATGGCGGGGAAACGGCGTTTTGATGGCGGGAAGCGGCGTTTTGATGGCGGGGAAGCGGCGTTTTGATGGCGGTGAAACGGCGTTTTGATGGTGGGGAAACGGCGTTTTGATGGCGGGGAAGCGGCGTTTTCACTGCAGGGAACGGCGTTTTGATGGCGGGAAACGGTGTTTTCACAGCGGGAAACGGCGTTTTGATGGCGGGGAAACGGCGTTTTCACTGCAGGGAACGGCGTTTTGATGGCGGGAAACGGTGTTTTCACAGCGGGAAACGGCGTTTTGATGGCGGGGAAACGGCGTTTTGATGGCGGGAAAACGGTGTTTTCACAGCGGGAAACGGCGTTTTGATGGCGGGGAAACGGCGTTTTGATGGCGGGAAGCGGCGTTTTGATGGCGGGGAAGCGGCGTTTTGATGGCGGGAAACGGTGTTTTCACAGCGGGAAACGGCGTTTTGATGGCGGGGAAACGGCGTTTTGATGGCGGGAAAACGGCGTTTTCACAGCGGGAAACGGCGTTTTGATGGCGGGGAAACGGCGTTTTGATGGCGGGGAAACGGCGTTTTGATGGCGGTGAAACGGCGTTTTGATGGCGGGGAAACGGCGTTTTGATGGCGGGAAACGGCGTTTTGATGGCGGGAAAACGGTGTTTTCACGGCGGGAAACGGCGTTTTGATGGCGGGGAAACGGCGTTTTGATGGCGGGAAAACGGTGTTTTCACAGCGGGAAACGGCGTTTTGATGGCGGGGAAACGGCGTTTTGATGGCGGGAAGCGGCGTTTTGATGGCGGGAAACGGTGTTTTGATGGCAGGGAAACGGCGTTTTCACTGCAGGGAACGGCGTTTTGATGGCGGGAAACGGTGTTTTGATGGCGGGAAACGGCGTTTTGATTGCGGGAAAACGGTGTTTTCACGGCGGGAAACGGTGTTTTGATGGCGGGGAAGCGGCGTTTTGATGGTGGGGAAACGGCGTTTTCACGGCGGGAAACGGTGTTTTGATGGCAGGGAAACGGCGTTTTCACTGCAGGGAACGGCGTTTTGATGGCGGGAAACGGTGTTTTCACAGCGGGAAACGGCGTTTTGATGGCGGGGAAACGGCGTTTTGATGGCGGGAAAACGGCGTTTTCACAGCGGGAAACGGCGTTTTGATGGCGGGGAAACGGCGTTTTGATGGCGGGAAAACGGTGTTTTCACAGCGGGAAACGGCGTTTTGATGGCGGGGAAACGGCGTTTTGATGGCGGGAAGCGGCGTTTTGATGGCGGGGAAACGGCGTTTTGATGGCGGGAAACGGCGTTTTGATGGCGGTGAAACGGCGTTTTGATGGTGGGGAAACGGCGTTTTGATGGCGGGGAAGCGGCGTTTTCACTGCAGGGAACGGCGTTTTGATGGCGGGGAAGCGGCGTTTTGATGGTGGGGAAACGGCGTTTTCACGGCGGGAAACAGTGTTTTGATGGTGGGGAAACGGCGTTTTGATGGCGGGGAAGCGGCGTTTTCACTGCAGGGAACGGCGTTTTGATGGCGGGAAACGGTGTTTTCACAGCGGGAAACGGCGTTTTGATGGCGGGGAAACGGAGTTTTCACTGCAGGGAACGGCGTTTTGATGGCGGGAAACGGTGTTTTCACAGCGGGAAACGGCGTTTTGATGGCGGGGAAACGGTGTTTTGATGGCGGGAAACGGCGTTTTGATGGCGGGAAACGGCGTTTTGATGGCGGGAAACGGCGTTTTGATGGCGGGAAAACGGTGTTTTCACGGCGGGAAACGGTGTTTTGATGGCGGGGAAGCGGCGTTTTGATGGTGGGGAAACGGCGTTTTCACGGCGGGAAACGGTGTTTTGATGGCAGGGAAACGGCGTTTTCACTGCAGGGTACGGCGTTTTGATGGCGGGAAACGGTGTTTTCACAGCGGGAAACGGCGTTTTGATGGCGGGGAAACGGCGTTTTGATGGCGGGAAAACGGCGTTTTCACAGCGGGAAACGGCGTTTTGATGGCGGGGAAACGGCGTTTTGATGGCGGGAAAACGGTGTTTTCACAGCGGGAAACGGCGTTTTGATGGCGGGGAAACGGCGTTTTGATGGCGGGAAGCGGCGTTTTGATGGCGGGGAAGCGGCGTTTTGATGGCGGGAAACGGCGTTTTGATGGCGGTGAAACGGCGTTTTGATGGTGGGGAAACGGCGTTTTGATGGCGGGGAAGCGGCGTTTTCACTGCAGGGAACGGCGTTTTGATGGCGGGAAACGGTGTTTTCACAGCGGGAAACGGCGTTTTGATGGCGGGGAAACGGCGTTTTCACTGCAGGGAACGGCGTTTTGATGGCGGGAAACGGTGTTTTCACAGCGGGAAACGGCGTTTTGATGGCGGGGAAACGGCGTTTTGATGGCGGGAAAACGGTGTTTTCACAGCGGGAAACGGCGTTTTGATGGCGGGGAAACGGCGTTTTGATGGCGGGAAGCGGCGTTTTGATGGCGGGGAAGCGGCGTTTTGATGGCGGGAAACGGTGTTTTCACAGCGGGAAACGGCGTTTTGATGGCGGGGAAACGGCGTTTTGATGGCGGGAAAACGGCGTTTTCACAGCGGGAAACGGCGTTTTGATGGCGGGGAAACGGCGTTTTGATGGCGGGAAAACGGTGTTTTCACAGCGGGAAACGGCGTTTTGATGGCGGGGAAACGGCGTTTTGATGGCGGGAAGCGGCGTTTTGATGGCGGGGAAGCGGCGTTTTGATGGCGGGAAACGGCGTTTTGATGGCGGTGAAACGGCGTTTTGATGGTGGGGAAACGGCGTTTTGATGGCGGGAAACGGTGTTTTCACAGCGGGAAACGGCGTTTTGATGGCGGGGAAACGGCGTTTTCACTGCAGGGAACGGCGTTTTGATGGCGGGAAACGGTGTTTTCACAGCGGGAAACGGCGTTTTGATGGCGGGGAAACGGCGTTTTGATGGCGGGAAAACGGTGTTTTCACAGCGGGAAACGGCGTTTTGATGGCGGGAAGCGGCGTTTTGATGGCGGGAAACGGTGTTTTCACAGCGGGAAACGGCGTTTTGCTGGCGGGGAAACGGCGTTTTGATGGCGGGAAAACGGCGTTTTCACAGCGGGAAACGGCGTTTTGATGGCGGGGAAACGGCGTTTTGATGGCGGGAAAACGGTGTTTTCACAGCGGGAAACGGCGTTTTGATGGCGGGGAAACGGCGTTTTGATGGCGGGAAGCGGCGTTTTGATGGCGGGGAAGCGGCGTTTTGATGGCGGGAAACGGCGTTTTGATGGCGGTGAAACGGCGTTTTGATGGGGGGGAAACGGCGTTTTGATGGCGGGGAAGCGGCGTTTTCACTGCAGGGAACGGCGTTTTGATGGCGGGAAACGGTGTTTTCACAGCGGGAAACGGCGTTTTGATGGCGGGGAAACGGCGTTTTCACTGCAGGGAACGGCGTTTTGATGGCGGGAAACGGTGTTTTCACAGCGGGAAACGGCGTTTTGATGGCGGGGAAACGGCGTTTTGATGGCGGGAAAACGGTGTTTTCACAGCGGGAAACGGCGTTTTGATGGCGGGGAAACGGCGTTTTGATGGCGGGAAGCGGCGTTTTGATGGCGGGGAAGCGGCGTTTTGATGGCGGGAAACGGTGTTTTCACAGCGGGAAACGGCGTTTTGATGGCGGGGAAACGGCGTTTTGATGGCGGGAAAACGGCGTTTTCACAGCGGGAAACGGCGTTTTGATGGCGGGGAAACGGCGTTTTGATGGCGGGAAAACGGTATTTTCACAGCGGGAAACGGCGTTTTGATGGCGGGGAAACGGCGTTTTGATGGCGGGGAAGCGGCGTTTTGATGGCGGGAAACGGCGTTTTGATGGCGGTGAAACGGCGTGTTGATGGTGGGGAAACGGCGTTTTGATGGCGGGGAAGCGGCGTTTTCACTGCAGGGAACGGCGTTTTGATGGCGGGAAACGGCGTTTTGATGGCGGTGAAACGGCGTTTTGATGGCGGGGAAACGGCGTTTTGATGGCGGTGAAACGGCGTTTTGATGGCGGGGAAACGGCGTTTTGATGGCGGGAAACGGCGTTTTGATGGCGGGAAAACGGTGTTTTCACGGCGGGAAACGGCGTTTTGATGGCGGGAAAACGGTGTTTTCACAGCGGGAAACGGCGTTTTGATGGCGGGGAAACGGCGTTTTGATGGCGGGAAGCGGCGTTTTGATGGCGGAAGAAATATTCACAGAGTTTGAAAAAAACATCGTCCAGTACGAAGAAGAGATCGATCGTCAGCGCAGACTGCTGGATATCACCTGGAAACCACAGGGAAGCTCCCACACAGCAGGTATGAAGCTCTCGGATGGTCTGAATGCCCATGATGGAGGGTCCGGATCAGCTCCTCCAGACTGACCTTCAGGATCAGGTTTTTGCTTAAAATAATTAAGAAAGTATAGTAGGGACAGATGGGAATAATTCAGAATTCCAGATTATCCCAGTCCTTTAATTGTAGGAGAGGTCGATCCTGGAAATGTTTCTAAAAACGTTCAGATTTCATTCTGAAAACAAGTTTAAAGTTGTTTATTTGTCACATGCACGAAGTCGTACATGCATCTGAGGCAGCGCACAGCCATCCACCGTTAGTAAAAACCAACACGGTCATAAACTAAAAAGATAATAAATATAAATCTAATGCGCCACCGTGCAGCGATGTGCTGCTACAGGCTGACTACATGTATACAGAATATTTCCAGTGTGGATGGAGCAGATATGAAGCTTGTTAAAGGGAGGAAATGACGGTGTTTCCAGCAGAACGTCGGACGCTGGCCAGGGCCGCTACAGGGTCGAGTTCCCAGCTCCTCCAGCCGGAGGGAAGAAGCTCCTCCTGAGTCTCTCTGGGTTCACCTTCATGAGCCTTAGACGGCGGCCAGAGCGCCGCCTCTCCACCACACCGTTGTTAGGATGGAGAGGGTCTCCATGATCCTGTTCCTCTGGCTGCTGGTCTCCTCATGAAGATGGAAGGGGGGGAGGGTGGTACCATGGTACGCTCTGCTGACCTCAGCACCCTCTGCAGGGCCCACTGGTCCCAACCAGTCCTGGTCCTGAACCACTGGGTGGTGTTATCAGAACTCTCTCCACCACTCCAGTGTAGAAGATCCTCAGAGAGACTCTGAACTTCCTCAGGTGTCACTGCCCTATCTTCTTCCCCTGGCTGTCTATGTGCAGAGTCCAGGATGGATCCTCAGAAAACACAGGACTCTGGACCCACCATCCTCCACCCTAAAACACACATGGAGAAGTTTGTCACTGCAATATGAAGCTAATGTTAGCATCTACATTAGCAATGAGCTCAGAGCCACAGCAGCATGAACGTTAGCTTGTTGTTATAAAGTTAACTCCACCGGACTGGCTCTACTCGATGTGTCAGAAGAAGAACGAGACGTTTGCTGAACAGTTTCCATAAACTTTTACTTTGCCACAGTGACGTTAAACTGGACCCCAGACTCACTAAAAATACCATGATGACGTTAAACTGGGACCAGATCCGCTGTAAACAACAAGGTTTTACTGGGTCTGCAAATACTGGAACTGAATTATTTAAAATACACCGGCTTTTATTTCTATCTGAAAACTTCTGATTTCTATCTGAAAATTCTACTTTTCAGACTTCTTGTACCTGGTCTTTTAACTATTGTTGTCTTAACTGTGTTTGTTGGTGACAGAAATGGTTTTACTGAGCTGGTAGCTGAGATTCTGGACTTTCTGTGGATACCACACATGTTTATAGTTACATCTACAGACCTGACGCTACACCTGGAAACCAGATGTTAACCCTTAACTCCCAGTAGCGGAGGCTGCAGGTGCAGAGGTGAAGCTAAACAGTCAAGCTAAGAATGAAAGTTTAGAGAATTTATATCCAGAAATCTGGATAATGAAGCAGTGAAGCTGCATGGATGGAAGTTATTGTGCATGTTGTGAATATTTCTCTCTCCTCACCATCTAGAAGCTGTGAGATTCTCATCCTGCTTTCTGTCTGTTCACCTGATGCTGATATTCATCACATATTGTTCCTTCTGTGTTTAGAAGGAAGCAGCTTCACAGCTTTAAATTCATCCTGCTGACTTTTTACCTTTTAGTTAGTAAATCCTGAACATTTCATCCTTCTTTCTCATAAATATGTGGTTTTATAAATATATATGAAGAAAGTCCAGGTTGGACTCTGCCAAGGCTGCCTTTTGTCACTGATTCTGTTCATAATCTTTATGGACAGAATTTCTAGGTGCAGCCGAAGTGTTGAGGGGATCCGGTTCGGTGGCCTCAGGATTGGGTCTCTGCTTCGATTAATTTGATTAATCGCAATTAAAAATTTTAAAAGTTGCTCAACGATTAAACAAACTTTTCATATATAAGTAGCGCAAAGTGCTTTACATAATAAAATGCAGACCAAGCCAAAGTTGTGTTTTCTCACACTGATTTCACTGCTGAGGTGGTTGCAGAGTCCTCACATGCAGCATCCCAGGCTGCCATGGAGTCCTTTTTAAAACCTGTTTATTAGAAGATCTGTTGTTTTAAAATGAATTTGGGATTATTTTATTGTGTGAAATAAGACATAAGGAGATAGTTAGATCCAGGTGGACACTTCTTTTGGGCATTTTTGTAAAATGTGAGGAAATGGTTGAAGCTTTGTTAAAGTACTTTTTACATCTGATAAGACCCCGGTATTCATTAGCAATAAGCCTTCCACACACATTAGATCTAATGATGTGTTCTGTAATAATGGACATCACATTTATCCCTTTTTCTTGTCCCATTATCCTTTCAGAACTTCCACAACCACAGGGCTACAAGGAGGAGGATCTTCGTTTGGACCACCAGTCATGTGACCAAGAGGAACCAGGACTTCCACAGGTCAAAGAGGAACAGGAGGAATTTCCCATCAGTCAGAAGCTGGAGCAGACGGTGCTGCAGCAGGAGAAGGATGTATTTGCGGTGACTGTTACTGCAGAGGAAACGGACCACGGCGAACCAGACGATGAGCAGCAGGATGGAAACAGTCGCGGAAATCCTGAGCATAACCCAGCACAAAATGCAGACGTCTGTCCTGATTATCATACCTACAGTCGGGAAAAGCCGATCAAATTTGACGCTTTTGCAAAATCCTTCAGTGATGCAGTGATGATGAGGAGTTCGAACGACGCAGGTTTCAAGCCCCACGCTTGCAGAACGTGTGGGAAGAAGTTTTATTTGATGTCATTAATGAAATGTCACGAAAGAACTCACACAGGGGAAAAGCCTTATTCCTGCAAAACCTGTGGGAGGAGTTTTAATCGTAGAAGTAATTTTTTGTGCCACATGAGGATCCATACGGGTGTAAAGCCGCATGCTTGCAAAACATGTGGGAGAAGATTTTATGTTATTTCCCAGAAAAAGTATCATGAACGAGTCCACACGGGGGAAAAGCCGTATTCCTGCAAAACATGCGGGAAGCGTTTCACTCACAGGCATGGTCTGAACGTCCACACGAGAACGCACACAGGTGAGAAACCATACACCTGTACGACATGCGGGAAAAGCTTTGCTCACTTATCAGTACTGAAGAGGCACACGACGGTTCATTCTGGCGAGAAGGCGTACTCCTGTGATACCTGTGGGAAAGGATTCCCTGACTTAACGGCACTGAAGCGACATTCAACCATTCACACAGGTGAGAAACAGTATGTGTGCAAAACCTGTGGGAAGAGTTTCAAGCAAAGTGGCCATTTGTTGTGTCACATGAGAATTCACACCGGTGAGAAGCCATATATTTGTAGAACATGCGGAAAAGGCTTCACCGGCCTGTCGGCACTGAAAAAGCACTCACCAGTCCACACAGGCGAGAAGGCCTTCTCCTGCCAGACCTGTGGGAAGAAGTTTTCCTACTTATCAGCAGTAAAGAGGCATTTAACTATCCACACGGGCGAGAAGCCTTACTCATGCCAGACTTGTGGGAAACATTTCAGGCAAAGCTGGGATTTGTCGTGCCACATGAGGATTCACACGGGGGAGAAGCCGTACTCCTGTCAGACATGTGGCAAAAAATATAGCAACTCATCATGTTTGAGAAAGCACATGGCGAGCCACAAAGGCCAGGTGGGGGGTTCATGTGAGACAACAGCGGGAAATTAGTCGCATCACGTGAAGAAGTCGTGAAAAAGAAAATGATCTTAGAGAAGCAGCTGCTGCCCTTCAGTCGGGGACGGGGATCAGGTCATTTCCAGATTTATCTTGGGCAGAATTAAGAAGATTTTAAAGTCTTAATTCGCTGAATTTCAGTGTCATAAATAGAATTAATGGTGGCTTTGTTAAATCTGAATATTTTGCTTTACCTTGAATTCTGTTGGCTTGTTTTTGTGATTAAATGTTGATTTAGTTGTTTATAAGTGTTCCCTCAGATCTCCACCCCATCGGTGATATAAGGACAAATAGGCGAGCAGCAGAGCAGCAGAAAGTTTTTAGATGTTTTAGTTGTAATGTATGTAGTACAGTACAGAATGTAGTTTGTCTTAATCTTGACATGGATTCAGGGAGAAATCAATCATTTCAAACCATTTTTGGGATTTTTCCAGTTCTTTCTCCACAGCTCTTAAGAGTTGTTCCAGATTTTCTCCTCCACCGAACACAGTTGTGTCGTCAGCAGATAGTATGTATTTTACACATTTGAGTACGTAACGCATGGATTCGTGTAGAAAACGAATGGACCGAGTACAGAACCTTGAGGGACGCCTCACGTGACCCCTGAGAGTGGTGAGTCAGTAATATTTCTATGAACGTAGTGATTCTGGTTCTTGAAAACTTGCTGACCAGTTGGGACCAGTCCCTCTCATACTTGATATTTTCCTGGTTTTCTTTGCACATCGGTAGCTGCATGGTTTTTCTTTTATTATCGGATTTTTTCCACCAAGCTGAGCACAGTTAATGTGTTTTCCCTAAAACTGTGCAGCTGTCACATATATTATTTCACTATTTTTACAAACTGGAACAATAATGGAAGCAAAGATTGAATATTTGAATATGTTTGTTATCCTTTATGCGCATGTTAAAGCCGTGTACATCTAAAGTTTTCTCTTTTTTACTTCATGTACTGTATTGTTTGTCTTGAATAAACGTGGTTTGACTGTTTTTACTGATTTTGCTTATTGACTTTATCTCCATTTTCTTAGCTGAACTTGGTCCTTTGCATATTTACTACAAGTTTCTTGTTCTGTCATTTAATATTTTGCAGTGTAGAGGAGTTCCAGTATGTCGGGGTCTTATTCGGGAGTGAGGGAATGATGGAGGGAGATGGACAGGCGGATCGGTGCGGCGTCTGCAGTGATGCGGACTCTGCATCGGTCTGTCATGGTGAAGAAGGAGCTGAGCTGAAGGAGAAGCTCTGAATTTACCGGTCGATCTCCGTTCCTACCCTCACCTATGGTCACGAGATTACAAATAAACAAGTTTCCTCCTCAGGGTGTCTGGACCCCTCCCTCTGAGATATGGTGAGAATCAGGAGGTCAGAGTAGACCTGCGGTTCCTCCACACCCATAGGAACCAGATGAGGCGGCTTGGACACCTCTGGTGAGGTTTTCCAGACACGTCCCACCAGAAGCTAAACCATGCTGGTATTTATCATGAACTGGCTTGAATTGATTTGTTTGCAAATTTCCCAGAGGGATGAATTTGCTGCATCGAAAGATCAAAACGGAGAAATTTTCTAATTTCGATAAAAAAGGTTTAATCTTTTTTATGGAGTATTGTGAGTCTGTGTCAGGGGATCACACACCTCATCCTCCGTGGAAACGTCTGTTCAGGGGTCCTGGAGAGGAGGATCTGTTGGATAGTAGAAGTGGCTGGAGAGAAAAGCAGGATTTATTTTAGCGCAGCGTTTGCATCACCAGCTTAGGCGCTCCGCGGAGCCCCGACACGCACATCTGATCAAATTAGTCCTTCGTTTTCTTCCACAAGCTAATAAAGACACGGAACCATACTGGACGCCATTGTTGTTTTAAACCAGAAAATACCACCGAACTGAAGTGAACCATCAAAACAACTCAAACCTGGCAAGTTTACCGGCCGACACCACCCCTGCTGCCACCTTTAGGTTAGGAGGAGAAACTGCAACATGACACCAAAAAGATGTGAACCTCCTACACTCGAGTGTTCGAGCAAACGCACCAGCATCAGCTACGCTGTGACCGACGCTGGGAATTTAGTCTTTTGTTTTATGTATAAAATAAACATGTACAGATACATCTCAGATTGGTAGCAGTTTATTTAGTGTTAAATAATATTTATTTCTAGTTCCCGGGTGTTCCAGCTGCGTGGGCGGGGCTCCAGCTGGGTGGGCGGTGCAGAGGGACACCATCACGCTATTAACCAGGTGGACAAGGAGTTGCAGGAAATAAAGACGTGTGGACAGAAATTAGGACAAGAATAAAAACATTTTGTAAGAATTAATAAAGGAAATCCTCCTCTTGTGTGTTTCGTTAGCGTAGCATCACTTCTGGACCTCCAGCCTCCAGTCTGGTCCCGCTCTGCTGGACTGAAGGACCAAAGCTACTTTCCACACTGGCTGCTACATGCTGGCAGCAGACTGGCTCCTTATTTATCTGGATGGTTTTATAACATGAAGTTTTGTTTCACAACGACAGAACATGTTTTAGTGGTTGAGCTTCTTATTAATATGATAAAGGTAATAGTGGATTGTGTGTAAATATCTCACATTTCACATCATTTCTTGGTTTTATTCTGAACCGTTGGTGTCACCGTTTCCTGTTTCTCTAGATTTTGTGCTTACGCCCGAGTCAGAGTTGCTGTGGAGGAAGGAACATTTTCCCGTCAAGTTTGGTTTTTGTAAATCCCAAAAGTTGCCTATATTTGGCGTACGCTGGTTTTTGTCCCTACGCTGGTTTTTGTCCCTACGCTGGTTTTTGTCCCTACGCTGGTTTTTGTCCCTACGCCGGTTTTTGTCCCTACGCTGGTTTTTGTCCCTACGCTGGTTTTTGTCCCTACGCTGGTTTTTGTTCCTACGTTGGTTTTTGTCCCTACGCTGGTTTTTGTCCCTACGCTGGTTTTTGTCCCTACCCCGGTTTTTGTCCCTATGCCGGTTTTTGTCCCTATGCTGGTTTTTGTCCCTACGCTGGTTTTTGTTTCTACGCCGGTTTTTGTCCCTACGCTGGTTTTTGTCCCTACGCTGGTTTTTGTTCCTACGTTGGTTTTTGTCCCTACGCTGGTTTTTGTCCCTACGCTGGTTTTTGTTCCTACGTTGGTTTTTGTCCCTACGCTGGTTTTTGTCCCTATGCTGGTTTTTGTTCCTACGCTGGTTTTTGTCCCTACGCCGGTTTTTGTTCCTACACTGGTTTTTGTCCCTACGCTGGTTTTTGTCCCTACGCTGGTTTTTGTTCCTACGTTGGTTTTTGTTCCTATGCCAGCTTTAGAAATGAGGCCCCTGGTTGCTGCCCCAGGATCTGGGTATTGCCCGGCAGCAGGAGGGGTGTAGGAGTCTAAAGGGGGAGGTGCTGGGGTGTGTTTAGGGGATGAGACTCAAACTGCGGTCCAGAGTTTCCTGGTGCCAAGTGCACGTGAACACTTTTATGCCTGAACAAGGTGTTCGTTATGGACAATCCACGATGAGCACAGAAGTCCAACAACAAAACACCACTCCGATTTAGATTGGGGGCCATTCCCCCAATCATACCCCTCCAGGTCTCACAATTATTGCCCACATGAGTGCTAAAGCTATCTCCCCCCAGCACAACTAATCCTGCAGACTCCTTCAGACTCCTGCGGACTCCTGCAGACTTCTGCAGACTCCTGCAAACTCCTTCAGACTCCTTTGGACTCCTGCAGACTCCTTCGGACTCCTGCAGACTCCTTTGGTTTCCTACAACTCAGCGTCTGAACATGTGCTTGCGGTTGGGACTTTCTGTCTCTCTGTGTGACTTACATGTTTTTCCTGTTAAATTTCTCTTGGACTGTGTTGTTGTCGTCTGCAAGTCTGCTCACATGTCTGAGTGTGTGTGGTTCAGTGTGTGTGAGTCAGCAGGCCGGCGTGTCTCTGTTCACACTTCGTACGTGGGCATGCGTGTCTTCGTGGCCTGATGCCAAACACACGGCGCCACTTTATGAGTGTGATGATCTCACCTCCTCCAAATACAACGCTGCTTTCACAGCCGTTTGTGTGTTACTGTGGCAGAGGGTGTGTGTGGCTTCGCAGCGGCAGGTTTCGTGGTGAACAGACTCGGCTTCGGCTCCAGCTTCTCTGATCCTGTTGTTGACTGAAGCTGCTGAATCTGTAGACACCTCCACCCTGAGAACCACCGGAGTTTCGGCCCATAACGAAGATCTAGATGAGAAACCTAAACTGCTGCATATGAGGGAGTCAGGACCCGACACGTTTTAATCATTTAACTCACAACTTATGTTGACACATTTTCCTGTTTTCACGATGGAAATGAACTTCCATCATTAACCACATATCTAAATGTTACAGCCACAAGTCTGGACTGGGATGAGGATTACAGCCAAGAATTTGACCCAAAGACTGAAGAACGTTCCAGTTTTTTTACTGCCTGACCGAAACAGATGGTAAATATCTGATCGTTATCTCCGTCCTTGCAGTCAACCAGAGGTAAAATCAATTCTATGGATAAACGATTAAAACTTTCTTCCTCACAGACCTGGATGTTCTGTGAAGGTTTTCCCAACAGATTTCCTTTTTCATTTGTAAATCAGCACTGCATCGGTTTCTGACCTTCAACCTCCGTCCTTCGTTCATCATGACGAACCAGAAACAGACCAGGAGTAAAAAGCTTTTATTATCAGAAATGTTCACAACTTAAAGAGAATAAATATGAAGGAGGAAAGAGGATGGATATACAACCCCATGCCGGAGACCAGTTCAGATCCCACAGGGGTGGACATTAAAACCTCCCAGACCCTGAATGCTGCTGCCCAACCACTGTAAGTCACTTCGGATAAAAGTGTCAGCTAAATGACTGTATGGTAACGTAACTCATCACATCGTTCTCAACAATAAAAGCAGAAATCTCTTCACTAACAGCAGAATGATTCAGAAGAACATTTTAACATTTTTCCAGACGTGTTGCTGCATCAGATTCACTATCAGCTCACATTTTCCATCACATGGTGAAAAGTCTCCTTTTCATCCTCTGACATGTTGTTGATCTTCTACTGGGAATAAAATATGAGTTGATGAGATTCTGGAAATCCTTATCGTCATCAAACAGTTGGATCACATGGGATCAAGAGGCAGTAAAATCCTTGTTTGTCCTCTTCCTGTCCGACTTTAAAATGAACACAGACCAAACACTGGTCAGACCGAAGAGTTTGAAGGTAAAAACCAGTGTCATCAGCATAAAGATGATCACAACATTCTCAGCATGTTGGAGGAAAGTAGTTTAAAAAAAGGAGAAATAACCCCGAGATGTAGTGGTGACATTTGACCACCGGGTTTCCTCAACACATTCAGATTAAACATTAGACATGTTTCAGCTTATAAATTAGGCATTACTATATCTCCACAATGTTATTATATTAAAGTTGGTTTGGTAGGAAAGATGCAGAGGTTTTCTACAGATCATCCTGTTTCCCCAAAACCTTCTTATATACATTAACTTTGCTGTAAAACTGAGGTCCTCATGGGTCCTGGTTTTCTGTGGATGTCCGATCTAACCCAATTCAGAAGGCTCACAATGTTTTCCTGCAATGTTATCCTTTATATGTTTCCAGGCTAATGTTTTGTTCATCATCCAATCTGATTTCATGTTCGCGCCCTTTCAAGAAGCAGCATCAGTTTTCAGGTTCAGGAGCAGATTGGCTGATATCAGATTCCCAACAGTATTCCAGAGAATACTGAATCCTGCAGGATACTGATGGCTGAACCAGTCGCATTGTCCAGGAACACCGACACGTACTCCCCAGCCTGAAACACAAACAAGCACGACTTTACATCCAGAATCATGTTTTTATTAAGAAACAGTCCAAACAAAACAAAATCTGATCCTAGAACTTCCTGTTCCGCCGGGTGGCCGGCAGGTAGGACTTCCTGTTCCGTCAGGTGAACGGCAGGTAGGACTTCCTGTTCCGTCAGGTGAATGGCAGGTATATCTTCCTGTTCCGTCGGGTGGCCGGCAGGTAGGACTTCCTGTTCCGTCGGGTGGCCGGCAGGTAGGACTTCCTGTTCCGTCGGGTGAATGGCAGGTAGGACTTTCTGTTCTGTCGGGTGGCCGACAGGTAGGACTTCCTGTTCCGTCAGGTGAATGGCAGGTAGAACTTCCTGTTCCGTCAGGTGGCCAACAGGTAGGACTTCCTGTTCCGTCAGGTGGCCGACAGGTAGGACTTCCTGTTCCGTCGGGTGAATGGCAGGTAGGACTTCCTGTTCTGTCAGGTGAACGGCAGGTAGAACTTCCTGTTCCGTCGGGTGAATGGCAGGTAGAACTTCCTGTCCAGACCACTAGAACCTGGACCGGTTTAGTCCAGATCTGGCAGTCGGAGGAGAAATTTCAGCCTGTTGATCTGTTGATGGACAGATGCTTTGTCCAATCAGCAGCTGCAGAGTTCCAACCATTTTGTCGGATGTCTGTGTTTCACATACAATTTAGTAACTAAATTCAGGTCACACAAACAGGTGTGTCTTACCTGCAGGTAGAGAGTTCCTGTCAGCAGGATGCTGAAGGTTCCTCCAGCTGCTGCCACACCCATCACTGACTCTATGGAGCTAACGTACACACACACACACACACACAGATTTAATCCCAATTGAACTGGTTTGTTTCCACATGGTTTAGAACACATCAAATTTCTGACAGTTCACTTCCATATTTTAACTGATTTTACCAAACAAACAAACAAACATGGAGGTACTTACAGGTTACTCTGGCAGAGAGACTCTATGCAGATCGCTGCTCTCACGCTGTCTCTGAGACGTACCTGAACTCTGTCACCTGATTCTGAAATACACACACATACACACGTTTGTCAGGCGTGACATCACCTGTCAGGTTCTCAGGCGTGAGGCCACCTGTCAGGTTCTCAGGCGTGAGGCCACCTGTCAGGTTCCCAGATGTGAAGCCACCTGTCAGGTTCTCAGGAGTGAGGCCACCTGTCAGGTTCCCAGGCGTGAAGCCACCTGTCAGGTTCTCAGGCGTGAGGCCACCTGTCAGGTTCTCAGGCGTGAGGCCACCTGTCAGGTTCTCAGGAGTGAGGCCACCTGTCAGGTTCCCAGGCGTGAAGCCACCTGTCAGGTTCCCAGGCGTGAAGCCACCTGTCAGGTTCTCAGGCGTGAAGCCACCTGTCAGGTTCTCAGGCGTGAAGCCACCTGTCAGGTTCCCAGGTGTGAAGCCACCTGTCAGGTTCCCAGGCGTGAAGCCACCTGTCAGGTTCTCAGGCGTGAAGCCACCTGTCAGGTTCTCAGGCGTGAGGCCACCTGTCAGGTTCTCAGGCGTGAGGCCACCTGTCAGGTTCTCAGGCGTGAGGCCACTTGTCAGGTTCTCAGGCGTGAGGCCACCTGTCAGGTTCTCAGGCGTGAGGCCACTTGTCAGGTTCTCAGGCGTGAGGTCACCTGTCAGGTTCTCAGGCGTGAGGTCACCTGTCAGGTTCTCAGGCGTGAGGCCACCTGTAAAACTTTGTTCTTAATGTCTTGACGACCAAATGTCCTGAAACTTCAGCAGAGTTGAAACTGAATCCTGAACCATTCAATCTGTCTGACAAGTTAAAGTTAAAACTCCATGTTTAGTTGTAACTCATTTTAAATTTTCAAGATGTTCTTAGTTCTCAGATTCTTCTCCTCACATTTAAACCTCTTAACGACCAAGATCCACTGGATCTTTAAGATCTCAGAGTTCCAGATGTTCCCATCAGAGCTTCACTCAGACTGCAGGTATACTGTAGGTTTCCAGAGGTTCTGAAGTAGAATGAGAGGTAGAACCTTCAGTTATCAGACCCCTCTTCATGAACCAACTCCCAGTTTGGCTTTAGGAGCTGCTGGTTGATGTCCCATGATGCACTGGGCTCCTCTCTGCTGGGGGATGTCCCATGATGCACTGGGCTCCTCTCTTTACTCTCCATGTAGAAATATCTGATGCTTTTCATTCATTTGTGTTTCTCTACTTCTTCCTCAGCAGGAATCCCTGGATCATAGTTTTGCTGTTGGTTGATCTTGTTCCTGTCCTCTCCAGGAAGATGGCCGTTCTTCTTGGTTGTGATGGAGGTTTTCCTTCCCGGTCCTGGTTCTGATGGAGGTTTTTCTCTGTACTATGTCCTGGTGCAGCTCAGGATGGAGGATTAAAGATTGGATGCAACCCACTGGTTTTCTTAAGTAATTTTTATGAACTGTTATTATAAACTGGTCTATTGTTGATCATGTGATGGATTTGTTTTAACTTATAATTGGACTATAATGAACTGGATTGAATTGGACTGTGTCTGTAAAAGTGACTTAAGATCTTGTTGTTGGTGCAACATAGCTGAGTTGAATTGAAATGAACTTAATTGAACATGTAGTGATGTAAGTGAATTGATTTGAACCGACCTATCAGGAGGCTGGCGGTCAGCTGGTAGAAGCCAGAGACGGGTGCCATGTAGCGGCCGGTGCTGCTGTTGAAGCTGTGGCCCCTCTGGAGGCTCCGCTCCGAGTCCGACAGCTGAAACAACAGAACCATCACAACCCCTGCTGGAGTCTGCATCATCATCAGCTTATCTTCATTTCAGACGTGTTTGTTACCTTGCTGAATGACTGCAGCTCCAGCAGGCTACGGCGTGGGATGGAGACGGCATGCAGGAGGCGACTGAAGAAGGAGGTGGAGACGCGAGGAGGATGATCACACTGCAAACACACTCCACTCACCATGTCTGAGAGGAAGAGGAAGAGGATGGACAGAAAAAGATGGGTGGGAGGCAGAGAGTGAGGAAAATTTGACTTCATGAGGAAAATTACGGAGTGTGTGTGTGTATGTGTGTGTGTGTGTTGGCATGCTGCCCTCTCAGTTCAGACGTAAACACATGCCAGACCTTCATCGCCGACAGCCGGTATAGTTGGAACATGTTGCTATGAATTGTGGGTAATTCAGTCAGAAACAAGTGAAATGTTTGTGTCACATCTGAGACATGTTAAATCTGGACCTGCAGGCAGTAAAATTTCCATTTCAGATTTTTAAAACTCACATGCTGAAGACATGAAAGGGAAACAAGTGGAAACTTAAAATAAAGAAGATTCCACTGATGTACAAAAACGTTTGTCAGAAGACTTCACCAGAGAGAACGGCCCGTTAGCTTGTTAGCATGGCTAGTACTGTTAGCTCCATTTGTAAAGGTAGCATTATTAACACAGCTAACACTGTTAGCAACAGCTGCAGAACCAACAAAGCTAGCTGTGGAGCTCTTTTCAGCTTTTGTCCTTCAGTATCTTCCTGCATTACTACAATTCAGTCATGTGACCTCTGCTGGTTCACCTGCTCCCCGTGAACACAATGGTGGTCAATGAAACCCAAAATAAGTGAAGTTCTGAAAAATGTGAGCCAGTAGCCATGCTTATATGGACACAAGTAATCAGATCAAAATCCTGACTGGAGTAAAAATACAAGGCTATAGGAACCTTTTTTACATCCCCAAACACAACTGAAATGACTGAATACGTATCAGACTCCACTGAGCAGCGCCGTCATCTGCCACATTAAAACTCTGCAAACTTTATGTAAAACAAACGATTCACAGCTAATGAAGCTATGCATCAAAAGCCTCCGTAAAATATCAGATGGAACAAAACCAAATAACTGAAAAACACTGCCTAATCATCCATCCATCCATCATCCATCCATCTACCATCCATCCATCCATCTACTATCCATCCATCCATCTACTATCCATCCATCCATCCATCCATCCATCCATCCATCCATCCATCCATCATCCATCCATCCATCTACCATCCATCCATCCATCCATCCATCCATCCATCCATCATCCATCCATCCATCCATCCATCTACCATCCATCCATCCATCCACCATCCATCCATCCATCATCCATCCATCCATCTACCATCCATCCATCCATCTACTATCCATCCATCCATCCATCCATCCATCCATCCATCCATCCATCCATCATCCATCCATCCATCCATCCATCTACCATCCATCTACCATCCATCCATCTACCATCCATCCATCCATCCATCCACCATCCATCCATCCATCTACCATCCATCCATTCATCCATCCATCCATCCATCCATCCATTCATCCATCCATCCATCTACCATCCATCCATCCATCCATCCATCCATCCATCCATCCATCCATCCATCCATCCATCCATCATCCATCCATCCAGCTACCATCATCCATCCATCCATCCATCTACCATCCATCCATCCATCATCCATCCATCCATCTACCATCCATCCATCCATCCATCCATCCATCCATCATCCATCCATCCACCCATCATTCATCCATCCATCTACCATCCATCCATCCATCCATCCATCCATCCATCCATCATCCATCCATCCACCCATCATTCATCCATCCATCCATCCATCCATCCATCCATCTATCATCCATCCATCCATCCATTCATCCATCCATCCATCCATCCATCCATCCATCCATCCATCCATCGACCCATCATTCAACCATCCATCTACCATCCATCCATCCATTCATCCATCCATCCACCATCCATCCATCTACCATCCATCCATCCATCATCCATCCATCCATCCATCCACCATCCATCCATCCATCTAGATTGTTCTCCCTTTTTAAGACTTCGGGAGGAACCCTGAAAGAGCCTCTAGCACAGCCCCTGGTCAACCACAAGCTGGTTGACCACCAGACCACCACTTCCTGTTAATGTGATGTCACGTGAATGCAGACAACAGCAGGATTAATGTTCATCTCTTGAATGTTTCTCTTCAGATATGTTTCATAAACATATGTGGTTGACGTGAAACAGAAAGAGGTAAAGATACCACCCATATCCCAGAAGAGTAAGGCTGGGTGCTGCTCTGAAACTAAAACTTCACGTCTGATCTAAATCAGAGCCATGGAATACATGGAACATCAAACATCTCCAGAAGAATCTGGAAAAGTGTGGAGTTTTTAGGTCTGGTTGTCATCACACTGTTCATGGGATTTATTTTATCCAGAAACAGAAGAAACTGATGGAGGGAAATGAAGAACATGCATGAATGAGCAAACACACAGAGAAGGGAACAAAGACACACCATCAGTCAGCAGGAATGCCAGGAATCCTGCTGCAGAGCCAAGTCATATCCACGCTCCACAAAATTACCCCTATTAAGGACTCAGACAGGCTGCCTCCACACACACACACATACATGAACACACACACACAGTGCAGTATTTATATAACCTATGTACAGAGAACACAATGAAGCAGGAGGAAGGATGTGAAAGTTTCTGATAAAGTTCTTGAAGGTTCCTCAGGTTTCATCTCTGTGACTTCTCACCTCTCAGCTTGAGTTGCAGCTCCTGGATGAGCTCCTGTTGTTGGGGTAGCAGGGGTGCAGGTGGACCTGGGGGCCCTGGGGGTCCTGGAGGGCCAGGGGGTCCTGGAAGGCCGTGCTGCAGGCACACAAACAGTGTGTAGAGTTTGGTGACTGTGAATCTATGAATAATGGTAAATGTGGTAAAACAGGACGTGGAGCCATAGCGTCTCTGTTTCAGTTTGTTTAGTGTTTATACATCAGTGTGTCCATGGAGAACTTCATGATGAGTCCCGGTCTCATTCTTAAAACTCCATTATCAGCATAATTGATCTTATTATGTTTTGTTGTTACTGGAGGATTCCACCAGGGGGCCATTAGAGAACCAGCAAACCATAAATTAAGCATCTTTGCTTAATTTATGGGATGTAAACACAAAGATAAACTGACCCAGTTTAGGTAGAGTGAATGGGGGGCAGTGCTGAGCAGAATAGATGCCATGTGACCAGAAAAAGAAACAAACCAGAGAAGAAGAAGCGAATCAAGAAGGGAACAAATAAGCAGAAGAAGAATGAAGACGAACACAGTGACTGTAGAAATTGCGTGAGCTCTTGAAGAAAGGATATGCAAGGGTTTTAGGGCGTGTTGGGCAGCTGAAAACAACTTCATACTGGTCCATTTTCGCCTCCAAATGGTGTCTGAAACTGACGTCGGCTCGTGGGAATAAACTTTGAAATTAACATACTAGTAGAGGAATTGACTCGACAACCATGGCAACACAAAACATGCATGAAAGTATGAGGACAGCGACATACAACAACGTTTGAAACAGACCTTACTGTTTATATATGTAAGGGAGCATAAATTGGGCCTTTAGAGCTGCGACTCGCTTGTAGTGTTAAGGCTAATTTCTACCAGATGCATGTACACCGTGTTGCGGCTGCTCTGTGGCCTTCGCAGCTGTTCGTGGCTGTTTTAGTCAACGGTTTGGTTCCCGCCGGGCGCCGCGGTGCCTGTCTGAAGCATCAAGAAGCGCCTTGTTGCTGCTCTCCACTAAAACATACGTGCTGAGTATATTTTCGATAGCACACGTGTCTAAAACATGTCAAACTCAGTTGTTCAGATAGGGTCAGACAGGAAATCAGACACTGGAGCAGTGTAAAAGCTTCCTGTAATTTTCTAAATAAAAGCCCCTGTGCAGATTTGCCCTGCTGAACTGTGTAAAAATTACATCAATAATCGATCGGGGTGTCTCGGTGTTTTTTTTTTTTTTTAATGGACAATGAGATGTTTATCTTGGAGGGGGAGATTCACAAGATTCTTCTGTGATTTCGTGATCTTGACACGTTCCCCTGTGAACTGACCCGCCAGGGAGGTCGGAACGAAACCATGGCGCAGTCGGAGTGGGTGCACATGGAGTTACAGTCCCGACCCACCTGCGGCCTTCTTAGAGCTGCAACACCTGAGCACACCTTGATGAAGTTGCAAACTTACCTGAGGCATCGTTAGTCATGACTCACCTGAGGTCTTGTTGGAGTCACAACTCACCTGAGATCTTGTTGTAGTCGTGACTCACCTAAGGTCTTGTTGGAGTCGCGTCTCACCTGAGGTCTTGTTGGAGTCGCGAATCACTTGAGGTCTTGTTGGAGTCGTGACTCACCTAAGGTCCTGTTGGAGACGTGTCTCACCTGAGGTCTTGTTGGAGTCGTGTCTCACCTGAGGTCTTGTTGGAGTCGTGTCTCACCTGAGGTCTTGTTGGAGTCGTGTCTCACCTGAGGTCTTGTTGGAGTCGTGACTCACCTAAGGTCCTGTTGGAGACGTGTCTCACCTGAGGTCTTGTTGGAGTCGTGTCTCACCTGAGGTCTTGTTGGAGTAGTGTCTCACCTGAGGTCTTGTTGGAGTCGTGTCTCACCTGAGGTCTTGTTGGAGTCGTGTCTTACCTGAGGTCTTGTTGGAGTCGTGTTTCATCTGAGGTCTTGTTGGAGTTGTGACTCACCTGAGGTCTTGTTGGAGTTGTGACTCACCTGAGGTCTTGTTGGAGTCGTGTCTTACCTGAGGTCTTGTTGGAGTCGTGACTCACCTGAGGTCTTGTTGGAGTCGTGTTTCACCTGAGGTCTTGGTGGAGTCGTGACTCACCTGAGGTCTTGTTGGAGTCCTGACTCACCTGAGGTCTTGTTGGAGTCGCGTCTTACCTGAGGTCTTGTTGGAGTCGTGTCTTACCTGAGGTCTTGTTGGAGTCGTGTTTCACTTGAGGTCTTGTTGGAGTCGTGTCTCACCTGAGGTCTTGTTGGAGTCATGTCTTACCTGAGGTCTTGTTGGAGTCGTGACTCACCTGAGGTCTTGTTAGGTGACTAGTGTTCATTGTTTCACTTGAAGGTAAGTGTGAAGAAGAGGATAATTTTCTCCAACAGTGATCTCATTACAGTACTTAATCCACTGACCTGCACAAACCAGAGTGCTTTGAAGAAAACACCAACCAGGACCAAACCCGTGAGTGTGGCCCAGGTGTTACTGAAGGTTCGGTCCACTCTGAGGTGACATCAGAAATAGGACCAACACGGAGCCTTGAGGAACACCTAGACCTAACTTATTCTCTTCTGCCTATTTGGGCTTAGAAAGAATCAATAAATATGACTTTAAGCAACATTTTTCTCTTCTGTCATCACGTGGGAATGTAAGCATCCAATTCAATTCCAATCCAAACAGGAAATTAAAGTGTGTGAGTATTCACTACAGAAAAAAGCAATTCAGTCAGATGAAAGCAAAACCAGTTTAGCCATTACATGGACATCAGATACAGCAGAATCATCAATGAGTCATGGATCAATAAAAAATGGTGGATGCAGTGTTGAATGGAAACTGATGTAAACTGACATCTGGTTCATTTATTGGTTCTGTTCTCATTCTGGGATTTCATCAGGACTGACCGACCTTGGAGGTTCTCCTGGTGCCTTTGGTTCTCCTGTTGTCCCCCTTGTTGGAGTTCTTTGTGAAGATCAACCAGGAGCTGTGAGGGGACACTTGAGACACATCAGAGGACGTTGGGTCCTAGGGGACAGAAACCAGACCAGTTTAGGTTTTCATCATGTCTGCAGGCCAGAGTATTCTCGATGAATCAGTCAGTTACAACATCAGTCCCAGTTTCTGGCCTGCAGCCGGTTCGTCATCAGTCAGTACTGATTTGTCATTGGACAGTTGGAGCAGAAGAAACGTACACAGAGTCCGGATCCAGAGTCCTGGTCCAGTTCTCACATGTTCCTCTCTGACTGTTATCTTTAAAATGGCGTTGATCAATAGTTCTCCAGCTTTGAGACTTTCAAAGTTTTTATTTGGACATTTTCTGCCTTTTCTCTTATTTTCAGTCCAGTCCTGCTACCGGACCAGTTCTGGTACCGGACCAGTTCCAGTCCAGTACTGTTATCGAACCAATTCCAGTTCAGTTCTGGTACTTCTAGTCCTTAGAACCGGTTTAAACTGGATCTTTAGGTTTTTTGTTACAAAGACATATAATCTAAATCATAATAAAATCTGTGAAACCAGCAAAGACCAGACAGCCTGGCAGACAGAAAACAGGATTTTAGCAGCAACAAATGATTCCCAAAGTCCCGCTTCCTTATCTCAGCATGGAGGCAGAAACTGGACACGTGGAGGACAAAAGAAGAAGAGTTGGGACTAAAAGCTATCTACAGCAGATCTGAAAGGGATGTCCTGAAGAAACAGGAAGAAATCCAGCAAAGACCTGAACCAGGACCTGAGCAATGCATCTGGACCTGTAGTTGATCCATCTACTGTTGGCTGAAGCCTCATCAGAAATTGTCTCCATGGAAACGTAGCTGTCAGGAAGCCGTTCTTAAGAAAGGGAAACAGGCTGATGTAGGTCACATGACACAAGAACTGGACTGAAGATCAGTGGAAACAGGTCTGATGGAGGGACGGATCCTCCCCAGAACCTGGACCTTAATGGGTCTGATGTACGGATGGATCCTCCCCAGAAGAAGTGTGGGATGATCTGGACAGAGAACAGAACAAAAGGTAGAAAGATCGAAAGAAGAGTTTTGTGGAAAGTCCTTCAAGGTTCCTGGAGAACTGCTCCTGGAAAGTCCTTCAAGGTTCCTGCAGAACTGTTCCTGGAAAGTCCTTTAAGGATCCCGGAGAACTATTCCTTAAGACTTTTGAAAGAAATACCAGAAAGCTTCTTCCAAGGGTTCACACTGGGATGGAGAATAAAGCTACCCAGAGGATGGATCGGAACCGGATCAGAACCAGATCAGAAACATTAAAGTCTGACAGAAGAGTTTCTGGTTCTTACCAACATTTTGGTGCTGTCGACTGCATCCTCCTCCAGGATCTCCAGACTCTCCTCGCTCTCCAGCTTGTCCAGATTTGCTGTCTGTGCCCCTACCACCACCACCACCACCATCATCATCATCATCATCATCATCAGCCCTCCTGCTCCTCTTGGAGAGCTCCTTTTTGGGATTAACCTGACCAGCATGCTGGGTTGGTGGAGGTGGAACCAGAAGAAGCTGTTCAGGTATGCTTTCCCATGATGCACCTGTGGGAGTCAGCTCCTTTCTGAACCACCTGGACCTCGGCCCTCTGAGCTTCTTCTTCTGGTTTCTGTGAGGGCTTTGTCAGCAGCAGCTCCACATCATCATCTGTTGTGTGGATTTTCCATTGAGTCGGATATAAAAGGAGCTTTCAGTCGGAATGAGGAAACTCTCTGCTCCTCCTCCTCCTTTTGCTAAATCCCACTCTCGTCTTTCAGCAGAGCTGCTTTCCTCAGTCCTCCTCCTCTGACTGGATGTTTCTGTTGTGCTGGCTCGATTTTTTATCCGACTCCCTGACTCCTCCTCCTCTTCTTCAGCTCCTCCTCCTGTTTCTCCTCCTATCTCCAGCAGATCTGAAGTCTGTCTGCAGTCCTCTGACCTCTGTCTGTTTTATCTCTCATCTTTTGTCTTTCTCTGCCTGCAGACGTTGTTTTCTCATTTCTTTCCATGCCTTCCTCCTCCTCCTCCTCCTTCTCCTCTTGTGTGTGTTTCATGTGGAGTTGACAGAAACATAAAAACTGAAATCTTGGTTCACGTTCAGCTTCGTCTCTGACATTTTCCATCTTTCCTCAACATTCCCTCCTTTCTGACCTGTTTTCCATGTTGTAGATGTTCAGGGATGGCAGCCGGACTCTGTCAAACCTGGAAACATGAAAAGATCCAGTCTTTCAGAGGTAACTGTCTGATCACAGATCCATCCCTTTATCAGTTCACAGCTGGGTCCGGGGTTGGTGGGTCTGTCTGGGTCCGGGGTTGGGGGATCTGTCTGGGTCCGGGGTTGGTGGGTCTGTCTGGGTCCGGGGTTGGGGGGTCTGTCTGGGTCCGGGGTTGGGGGATCTGTCTGGGTCCGGGGCTGGTGGGTCTGTCTGGGTCCGGGGTTGGGGGATCTGTCTGGGTCCGGGGTTGGTGGGTCTGTATGGGTCTGGGGTTGGGGGGCGGTTTTATCTCTGGACGTGGAGGCTCTGCAGGTTTTGGTCGATGGAGAACTCCTCTGTGGTTTGAGTGATCATGTTGTCAGAATTTATTTCTACAGTTTTTTTCGTGATGATAAAATACTAAGAATACTTTCTTCTACACTTCATGCATTAGGTTTATTATTACGTTTGCAGCTGTGGATTGTTTTATTGTCCTTTCTTGTGTTGGGATTCGAAGTCCACTGCGTGATCAGAACTAGTAGTTTAACATTTACTGTCCCCTTAATCATCATAAATCTCATCCAGCTTTGTGCTTTTTGGTCATATTTGAACAAACAATAGTCAGAATGTTGAGTGAAGGAAGAGTCTAGGACCTGATGTGACTCTAGAACCACCAGAGGAACTCATCACCAGCTGTTTTCAACTTCTGTCCACACCACAAACCAAAGAAATCCTTATCGAGAACATGATATTTTCTTCAGCTGGTCAGGAGCTGGTCTCAGGTCAGCGTTGCCACGACGACAGAGGAGTGATGAAATATTACGGGTGGCAGTCTATCAGTGTGGGTCAGATTCAGAGGAAACGGCCGCTGCTGTTTCATCACTCAGATGGCAACAAACACAGCAGCTTTCATCATCCCGCCACTTGCAGACCACACCCACCTTATCAGACCCGGAGCAGGGCGAGACGCCGCCGCAGTCCGCCTCCATTTTCACCACAAAGAGCCAAACCTCCCCGAGCCTCACAGTTATCAGCCCAACATGTCTGAGGACGGAAACACGAGCAGAGCAGCCTCTCTGCTTCTAACCAGAGCCAGAACCTCATCAGAGTCCCACACCATGTCCTGGTGGAATTCCTAAACCTAAACCTAAATATATATATATATATATATATATATCCAAAGAGCCATTTTTCCCTCAGCCAGCTAAATAAAACTCCTTTAGAGCTGCAAATGTTACCAGACTTTTCAAAAAGGAAACTTAATATATATTTTAATTAAGAGTCACCATAGGATATTTGTTACTTTTGAAAAACCACATTTTATTTCCATTTTAAGGTTTTAAAATAAAGAAAAACATAAAACCTTGATAAAAAGTGGATAGACAGATATAAAAATCACGGTGGTGTGGTGGTTAGCACCGCAGCCTCACAGCAAGAAGGTTGCCGGTTCGAGTTTCGGCTGGGGGGAGGTATATAAATATATGTATATATATATATATATATATATATATATATATATATATATATAAACAGTCCCTTGACCACTACTGTCTTCACCTTCCAGGGATTTTATATAAATACTGTTAATGAGACGCACACCTGTGGGTGGAGTCAAGTGCTGCAGGTCTAAGCCCTGCTAAGAGGATCAGTCTGCACACACACACACACACACACACAGTGTAAGCTGAGCTTTGCATGCTGAGGATCAGTTCATAGGTTGTTTGTCTGTTGACCAGAAGCATGATGGGAAACGGCTGCGACTAGACGGTGATGAACCCGAAAACCATGGCTGTCCTCTGAACACGGTAAATACACGCTGCTGCGTGTGTATGTGTGAATGTTACAGTGATGGACATCCATCAGGTTTCTGGTCTGTCCTCAGACTGGATGATTTGTGTGTGTGTAGGTGTCATGGATGCAGAGGACCCGTCGCCTCTGCGGCGCTTCGTCATAGCCAAGCGAGCAATCAGCTCCATCTTTGACCAGCTGCTGGACTTTGTGAAGGATGGCTCTGCCTTTGTGGATGGTCAGAACCACACACACAAAGACACACACAGTCAGCTGACTGATATGAGTGGAAGAAATGGTGACAGGTCTGATTTACCTCGTTTGTTTTAGACGAGGCAATGTGAAGTTGGTTTCCTCTGAAGATCAGAACATGATCCGAGCAGCTGAAGCGCTGACCACAGCAGCTGCTGTTCATTTGTGGTTCTGGTTTACTGTGATTTCAGAGGTGTGGCGGAGCGACGACCTTGGCCAGGTGGCCGTGGAGGAGCAGAGTCTGGAGATGCAGAGCTGTGCCACCATACTGTCCACCATCAGAGATGTTCTGCTCAGGAGACACATGAAGGTGGCCTTCTTTGGCAGGTCAGAGTAGAAACAGGAAGTCAGACCTTCACATATAACCATCTAAAACATTTCTGCTGGATCAGCCCGATCCGACCCCGTACCATCACAGAACCCTGATCCAACCCCGTACCATCATTCAACCCGGATCCATCCTGGTACCATCACAGAACCCTTATCCATCCCGGTACCATCACAGAACCCAGATCCATCCTGGTACCATCACAGAACCCCTATCCATCCCGGTACCATCACAGAACCCTGATCCATCCCGGTACCATCACAGAACCCCTATCTATCCAGGTACCATCGCAGAACCCTGATCCGACCCCGTAACCCAGATCCATCCCGGTACCATCACAGAACCCTGATCCCTCCCGGTACCATCACAGAACCCTTATCTATCCCGGTACCATCTCAGAACCCTTATCCGACCCCGTAACCCAGATCCATCCCTGTACCATCACAGAACCCTGATCCATCCCGGTACCATCACAGAACCCCTATCCATCCTGGTACCATCGCAGAACCCTGATCCGACCCCGTAACCCAGATCCATCCCGGTACCATCACAGAACCCTGATCCATCCCGGTACCATCACAGAACCCCTATCCATCCCGGTACCATCACAGAACCCTGATCCAACCCCGTACAATCACAGAACCCAAATCCATCCCGGTGCCATCACAGAACCCAGATCCGACCCCGTAACATCACAGAACCCCGATCCATCCCGGTGCCATCACAGAACCCTGATCCGACCCCGTACCATCACAGAACCCGAATCCATCCCAGTGCCATCACAGAACCCAGATCTAACCCCGTAACATCACAGAACCCCGATCCATCCCGGTACCATCACAGAACCCTGATCCATCCCGGTACCATCACAGAACCCCTATCCATCCCGGTGCCATCACAGAACCCAGATCCGACCCCGTAACATCACAGAACCCCGATCCATCCCGGTACCATCACAGAACCCGGATCCATCCCGGTACCATCACAGAACCCTGATCCAACCCGTATATTCACAGAACCCAGATCCGACCCAGTAACATCACATAACCCAGATTTAACCCTATACAGCACAGAACCCAAATCCATCCCGGTACCATCACAGAACCCTGATCCGACCCCGTACCATCACAGAACCCCTATCCATCCCGGTACCATCACAGAACCCAGATCCGACCCATAACATCACAGAACCCCGATCCATCCCAGTACCATCACAGAACTCATATCCATCCCGGTACCATCACAGAACCCTGATCCATCTCGGTACCATCACAGAACCCGGATCTAACCCTGTACCATCACAGAACCCTGATCCATCCCGGTACCATCACAGAACCCGGATCCATCCCGGTACCATCACAGAACCCAGATCTAACCCTGTACTATCCCAGAACTTGGGTCCATCCCAGTACCACCACAGAACCCTGATCCATTCCGGTACCATCACAGAACCCGGATCCATCCCGGTACCATCACAGAACCCAGATCTAACCCTGTACTATCCCAGAACTTGGGTCCATCCCAGTACCACCACAGAACCCTGATCCATCCCGGTACCACCACAGAACCCGGATCCATGCCGGTACCATCACAGAACCTGGATCCTTTTTTGACAGTTTTGATCAAAGCTTACATCAAAGAACAGTGTTAAACAGTGTTTAACGGTGAAAGAGGTCTAATGTCCTGAGAAGGACCAGCAGGCTTCAGAGGAGATGTTTTCAGCTCTGTGTTGGGCTGCAGATAAACTCCAGACGTCCTCTCTGCTGAGAATTTAAAAAACTGTGATCTTAGATAAACTTCTTAGAAACAAACTGCAGCTTCAGCCCACAGAATCAACCGTCACACTCAACACCGACCAGAAACGATTCCACTTCTGATGCTTCAGTTTCAGACTCCTAAACACATTCATACCTCTGACTTTACTGATTTCTAATTGTTTTATACAGGAACCATCAGAGATCATTTCTGTTGCTATAGCAACATTCAGCAGTGTTCTTTTACACATTAAGTTTGAGTTACAGGAGCAACGAGAACCTGCTGTGATTGAAAGAAGTTGAGTCATTAGATGATTTTTATTTTATTAATTTAAACAAACTGAAAACATTTCTATCTCTAGTTCACTAGTCCCGATCCAAAGTCCCGATCCAAGGTCCTGATACAGAGTCCTGATCCAGATTCCCAATCTAAGATCCCAATTCAAGATCCCAGTCCAAAGTCCTGATCCAAATATCCTGATCCAGAGTCCTTTTTTTTTTTTTATTTAATGTTTTTCTACCGTGTCCTGTCCGGCACGGTGGCGGCAGAATGATGGTCTGGCTGCTTTGTTGTGCTGAACAAATGTGCTTTGCCAAGAGGAGCTTAATGGTATAAGGCTCCTCTTGATAATCTGATTTATTTATTCATTTATTCATCCACCCCCACGCTCACAGAACCCCCCTCTCAGCTCCCCCACTTTGCCCATTTGGCAAAGGTTGGCACCGCCCAATGAGCTTAACTTTTGTTCTTCAGAAACCTATGGGTGACATCATGAGGCTCCACCCATCTTTTATATACAGTCGATGCTCCAGCCCCAGGGTCAAGGGCGCCAGGAGCCCAGAGCCCAGTCTCCACTATTGCCCCCAGGCCAGCCGACCCCCAGGACGGGTCATGCAGCGACTGCAGCCAATGAGCCGCTACCAACCCCAGAAGGCACCCACCCCCACATTCCTAGCGGGAAATGAGAGGAGGGGGAGGAGAACAGCGGTAGAGCCTAGACCCACGACACAACACCTGCAGCCCCCCCACAAGTGCACATGATCATTCCCCACCCCACATACACACCTATGTCCTTACACACTCCCACTCACCCTAGCACACACACACACACACACACACACACACACACAAAGAGTATAAACACACACACAGCATACAAACCTCGCAATCTCATTCCCCAGCACCTCTTCCTCCTTCCCACCATGACTTGTGGAAGACGTCCCTAGCGAACCAGAGGACAGCGAGCCCCTAGTCTGGTCCCTACCACCCCCCCCCCCCCACCCCCCCACCACCACCACCACCAACTCCCATCCAGATGTGGCCAGCCAGGCACCCCCCAGGATCAGCAACCCCCCCATCAGCGTAGCCAGCCCAGGTCCCGGCCCAGGGAACAGGGGTGTGAGAGGTCTCCATTACCCTCCTCCTCCCCGCTCATGACTGTTTGTGGTGAGTGTGTTTTTTGCAAGTAAAATTGAGTGGCAGTGACCGCAATGGGCTAGGAGCCACATACCTGAAGCCAGAACCTGCAGACAGGTGTGCAGGACCACAAGGCATGGAGATAGTTGTCAGGTGTGTTTTCATTGCAGTGTGTGCAGATGTTTGATTGTGACAGACCCATCCTGAACATCCTTTGTCCTGTATAATGAGTTCTTTGCAGAATTTTGAATTGTATTAGTTGCATATTTGAATTTTTAGTCATTTTAAAGGTGTTTAAACATATTTGTGACCATTTATCTTTATTAAAGTTACTGGATAAGTCACCCTCCCATTTTGAAGTTGGAAGACAGATTGAGTCTTCTAGTTTGGATAATAGTCTATATGTTTTTGATAATAGCTTTGGGGTATTGAGATTCATGAATTCTGCCACCCTAATAGGTAGCTGTAAGTTTAATTGATTAATGGTATATTTTTTACATATAATAGATTTAAGCTGGTGATATTCTAAAAATGTTTTGCTACTGATTCCATATTGTGAAGTGAGAATATTAAACGTCAGGAAGTTTCTATTTTCTATTATATGTTCTGTTTTATTCCTTTATTTTTCCATTGAGTGAAATTAATCAGCTTTTTGTTTTGCAGGATGTCAGGGTTGTTCCAGAGGGGTGTAAACTTACATGGAAAAAGTGAGGATTTGGTTATTTTTAGAAAATCCCACCAAGCCACTAAGGAGGAACTGATATTGATGCTTTTAAAACACTGATGTGTTTTGATGGTTGAGCTGATGAATGGCAGGTCAGAGATAAACAGATCCTCACACAATGCTTGCTCTACATCTAACCATGGTTCATCCAGACTGCTAGGTTTAAGCCATTTGGAGATATACTGCAGCTTGTTAGCTAAGAAAACATGATTAAAGTCGGGTAGCTCCAATCCGCCTCTATCTTTAGTCTGTTGTAAAGTTTTTAGACTGATACGTGATGGCTTATTTTTCCATAAAAATTTAGATATATGTGAGTCCAGTGACTTAAACCAACTGGAGGATGGTTTAGTGGGTATCATTGAAAACAGGTAGTTTACTTTAGATAGAACCATCATTTTAACTGTGGCAACCCTCCCCATGAGTGATATGGGTAAGCGCCTCCACCGTGAGAGATCATCCTCTATTGCTTTAAGTAGCTGGACACAATTTAACTTTGTTAGTTCTGATAACCTGGGGGAAATGTTTATGCCTAGATATCTAATGTTTCCAGACTGTATTGTAGTATTGGGTATGTTTTGTAGGTCACAGTAAATGGGCATAATAATAGTCTTAGACCAGTTAATAGAGTATTCAGATATTGATGAGAATGTGTTAATAAGTGTGATTGTCTGGGGGAGAGATGTTGGTGAGTTCTGGAGGAAAAGTAATACATCACCTGATCCATATGATTTCTCTTGATCAAGAGTCTGGATCCAAGACTGTGGATCAGGGTTGTGGATCCAGGACTGTGGATCAGGGTTCTGAGTCCAGGACTGTGGATCAGGGTTGTGGATCCAGGACTGTGGATCAGGGTTCTGAGTCCAGGACTGTGGATCAGGGTTGTGGATCCAGGACTGTGGATCAGGGTTTTGGATCCGGGTCTGTGGATCAGTGTTGTGGATCCGGGTCTGTGGATCAGGGTTCTGGATCCGGGACTGTGGATCAGGGTTCTAGGAAATAGAGTGTCATGTTAAAAACTCTTCTGTGTTGATGTGGATCAGGACCAGTAACGGGAAGAGCACGGTGATCAACGCCATGCTGAGAGACCGGGTTCTGCCCAGCGGCATTGGCCACACCACCAACTGCTTCCTCAGCGTGGAGGGAACGGACGGAGACGAGGCGTACCTGACCACAGAGACATCCAACGAGAGGCGGAGCGTCGGCGTACGGGACATGTCTGAAATTTCTGTTCTTTGTGTCAATGAGCTGTGAATCAGCTGCTGACTCTGAACTCCACCTTCCTCCCTCCTCAGACGGTAAACCAGCTGGCTCATGCTCTCCATATGGATCCAACGCTGGACTCTGGCAGTCTGGTCAAAGTATTTTGGCCAAAGAGCCGCTGTGCTCTGCTGAGAGACGACCTGGTGCTCATGGACAGGTAACGTCATACCTGACTGCTTTAGAGCCAATCACAGGAGGAGCAGATGGTGACTTCAGGTCTGATGGTTAAAGGCCACTAGTGAGGATGGACGGATGGATGGATGGATGGATGGATGGATGGATGGATGGATGGATGGATGGATGATGGATGATGGATGGATGGATGACCAACTTCCTGACCCCTCACTGCTGACCCCTAACCTCTGACTCATGACCTCTGACCCCTCACTGCTGACCCCTGACCTCTGACTCATGACCTCTGACCCCTCACTGCTGACCCCTGACCTCTGACTCATGACCTCTGACCTCTCAACTGCTGATCACTGACCTCTGACTCCAAACTTATAACCCTTACTCCTGACCTCTGACTCCACACTGCTGACCCCTGACCTCTGACTCATGACCTCTGACCTCTGACCTCTCAACTGCTGATCTCTGAACTCTGACTCCAAACTTATGACCCTTACTCCTGACCTCTGACTCCACACTGCTGACCCTTGACCTCTGACTCATGACCTCTGACCTCTGACCTCTCAACTGCTGATCTCTGAACTCTGACTCCTAACTTATGACCCTTACTCCTGACCTCTGACTCCACACTGCTGACCCCTGACCTCTGACTCATGACCTCTGACCTCTCAACTGCTGATCTCTGAACTCTGACTTCTAACTTATGACCCTTACTCCTGACCTCTGACTCCTCACCGCTGACCCCTGACCTCTGACTCATGACCTCTGACCCCTCACTGCTGATCCCTGACCTCTGACTCCTAACTTATGACCCTTACTCCTGACCTCTGACTCCTCACTGCTGACCCCTGACCTCTGACTCATGACCTCTGACCTATGACCTCTCAACTGCTGCTCTCTGAACTCTGACTCCAAACTTATGACCCTTACTCCTGACCTCTGACTCCTCACTGCTGACCCCTGACCTCTGACTCATGACCTCTGACCTATGACCTCTCAACTGCTGCTCTCTGAACTCTGACTCCTAACTTATGACCCTTACTCCTGACCTCTGACTCATCCCTGCTGACCCCTGACCTCTGACTCATGACCTCTGACCTCTGACCTCTCAACTGCTGATCCCTGACCTCTGACTCCTTACTTATGACCCTTACTCCTGATCTCTGACTCCTCACTGCTGACCCCTGACCTCTGACTCATGACCTCTGACCTCTCAACTGCTGATCTCTGAACTCTGACTCCAAACTTATGACCCTTACTCCTGACCTCTGACTCCACACTGCTGACCCCTGACCTCTGACTCATGACCTCTGACCTCTGACCTCTCAACTGCTGATCTCTAAACTGTGACTCCTAACCTATGACCCCTGACTCCTGACCTCTGACCCCTCACTCCTGACCCCTTACCGCAGACCTCTGACGTGTGTCTAGTCCAGGGACGGACGTCACCCTGGAGTTGGACATCTGGATCGATAAGTTCTGTTTGGATGCAGACGTCTTTGTTCTGGTGGGAAACGCTGAGTCAACGTTGATGAACACGGTGAGGAAACATCTAGTCTCACTTTCTCTGCATGTGTGAGCATGTGCAGGGAATGGTTTTATTCTTCCTGCAGGAAAAACTTTTCTTCCACAAAGTCAGTGAGAGAATTTCCAAACCAAACATCTTCATTCTCCACAACCGCTGGGACGCCTCGGTGACGGAGCCAGACTACATCGAGGAGGTGTGTTGCTTTCTTATTGGTTGACAGATGGAATCAACATGGTCAGCTGACATGCAAACAGAACTGATCCCCCTGCCGTGCAGGTACATAAGCAGCACCTGGACCGCTGCGTGAGCTTCCTGGCGGAGGAGCTGAGGGTGGTCGGGCTGGATGAGGCTGCAGGAAGGATCTTCTTCATCTCGGCCAAAGAGGTTCTGAGTTCCAGGATGCAGCGAGCGCAGGGCATGCCCGAGACAGGTGAGACAGGTGAGACAGGTGAGGGACAGCCGGAGGAATCTCCTTTCACTGCATGGAGGACAGAAAACATTCCAGATGTTTGTCTCTGATAGAATCCAACACAGAAATGTGTCTTTCCTCACATTAACTCATTAAACTAAAACTTCATTAACTCTTTAAAAAATGAATTTCTTTGAGGAAAGTCATAATTAACCGGAACTTCATGTTTCAGGGTGTTCTGTACGCTGTATTCACTTCAGCTACTCCTTCGTGTCCAGATCTCTGATGTTTAAAGATCTGTTCTGAAGGTAACCAGGAATGTGCATGTGATATGAATCAGTGAAAGCAGCTAATTGGCCTGGAAGTTCAGTACCAATCATGACCACTAGGTGAAGCTCCAACAGACTTCCTCTTAAACGGCGTCACCTTCTCATGAAATGATCATTTGATTTTTACCACAAGTTATCATTTAGATTCAAGTCAGCTCAGTTTATTTATGCAGCACTGATTTATATCATGTCATCCCAGAGTAATGTAAACAGAAAATAAATTAATTTAACACCAGTTTGATATTTTACTTTCCAATTCAGCCTAAATGTCCCAAATTCATTAGTTTTATAATTTCGTTTCATAGAAATAAGCCTGTGATTCAATGCTCCATCCTGAGCTATATGACACAACAGACAGGAAAACCTCCATCAGAACCAGAACCGGGAAGCAAAACCTCCATCCGAACCAGAATCGAGGATGAAAACCTATATCAGAACCAGAAATCACAAGAACAGTGTCAGACATTTCTACATGGAGAGTAAAGGAAGCAGAAAACAAGCCCAGTGCATCATGGGACGTTCCCCAGCAGCCTCGGGTTACACCAGCAGGATTAATGGAATAGATAAGGATCATCAAGCCAGACCTACTATAAGATTTATCAGGAGGGAAAGTTCTCCTCCCTGAGCAGCCACCTTTACACAGTGGAGGGATTTGAGCTTCCCAATAATCCAAGGAACTATGTTGTTGGGGGCTTTATGTCCCTAGTAGGGTCACCCATGGCAAACAGGTCTCTAGGGAAGGGACCAAACAATGCACAGCTCAGTAGACCCATACAATGAGTCAAATCAGTGAATCCAGGTTTCCCTTGCCCAGACGGGAGTCACCGAGGCCCCCCTCTGAAGCCAGGTCTGGAGGTGGGGCACGGAGGCGAGTGCCTGGTGGCCAGGCCTTTGCCCATGGGGCCCAATCAGGTTCAGCTTGAAAGGGTGACATGGGCCCCCCGTCCCATGGGCTCACCACCTGCAGGAGGGGCCATAGGGGTTGGGTGCAGTGTGAGCTGGGTGGCAGCCGAAGGTGGGGAAGCTGATGGTCTGATCCTCGGCTGCAAAAGCTAGCTCTAGGAACATGGAACATCACGTCCCTGGTGGGGAAGGAGCCTGAGCTAGTGGGCAAGGTGGAGTGGTTCCAGCTAGATATAGTTGGACTCACCTTGATGCACAGCCTGGACCACTGTCCTCAAGAGGGGCTGGACCCTCTTCCATTCTGGAGTTGCTACCAGTGAGAGGTGCCAAGCAGGTGTGGGCATGCTCATTGCCCACCACCTTAGCACTTGTGCGTTGGGGTTTACCCCGTTGGACGAAAGGGTAGCCTCCTTCTGCCCTCAGGTGGGGGGACGGGTCCTGACGGTTGTTTGTGCTTATGCACCAAACAGCAGTTCAGAGTACCCACACTTTTTGGAGTTGGATGGCACTTCTTCCGGGGACTCCCTCGTTCTGCTGGGGGATTTCAATGCTCACGTGGGCAATGACAGCGAGACCTGGAGGGGCTTGATTGGGAGGAATGGTCCTCCTGATCTAAATTCGAGTGGTGTTTTGTTGTTGGACTTCTGTGCTCATCATGGATTGTCCATAACGAACACCTTGTTCAGACATAAGAGTGTCTACATGTGCACTTGGCACCAGGACACTCTAGGCTGCAGTTCGATGATTGACTTTGTATTTGCGGCCGCATGTTCTGGACACTCCGGAGAGGAGAGGGGCAGAGCTGTCAACTGATCACCACCTGGTGGTGAGTTGGCTCAGATGGTGGGGGAGGATGCTGGTCAGGCCTGGCAGACCCAAGCGTGTTGTGAGGGTCTGCTGGGAAGAAAAAGTTTCAACTCCCATCTCCGGCAGAGCTTCAACCATGTACCGGGTGAGGCGGGGGACACTGAGTCTGTCATGGTGAAGAAGAACATGAACCTAAAGGCAAAGCTCTCGATTTACTGGTTGATCTACATTCCTACTCTCACCTGTATTCATGAGCTGTGGGCAGTGACCGAAAAAACAAGATCATGAATACAAGTGGCCAAAATTAGTTTTCTCCGCAGGGTGGCCGGGCTCTCTCTTAGAGATAAGGTGAGAAGCTCGGTGATCCGGGAGGGGCTCAGAGTAGAGCCGCTGCTCCTCCACATCGAGAGGAGCCAGATGAGGTGGCTCAGGCGTCTGGTCAGGATGCCTCCTGGACGCCTTCCTGGTGGGGTGTTCTGGGCACGTCCCACCAGGAGGAGGCCCCGGGGAAGACCCAGGACACGCTGAAACGACTACATCTCACAGCTGGCCTAGGAAGGCCTCGGGATGTCCCCGGACGAGCTGGTGAACGTGACAGGGGAGAGGGAAGTCTGGGTTTCCTTGTTTAGATAGCTGCCCCTGCAACCCAACCCCAGATAAGTGGCAGAAAATGGATGGATTGCTATGCTTTGCAATGCTATTGCTAATTTCATGCGCTAATTTACATTAGCATAAAATAGAGTGTAAACAAACTCTACATTAATCAACAAATGCCACGCAGCAACAGTTTTTCCTTAGTCTCACTTAATAAATTAATTTGATTGTAATTTCATAAGTTTATAAGGACAAACACAGTATTCATTTGGCCCAAACATCATCATTACATTTGTTCCAAGCAAGTAAGTCTATCCTAAATCGTTTTTATAATGATATCCACCATTCACTCTGTATCAAGTATGTAGGTAAGGTAATCAAGACAGAAAGACAGGCAGCGACCTTTTTAAAATTAAATGTAACATTGTCTTTGATCGTGACATTTCATAAAGATACTGGCATGTCCATAGCGGCGTTTGAAGGATGGAGATTTAACGTCTGTGGACTCTGACCGCTGCTGGTTTAACGTTTGTGGACTCTGACCGCTGCTGGTTTAACTTCTGTGGACTCTGACCGCTGCTGGTTTAACGTCTGTGGACTCTGACCGCTGCTGGTTTAACATTTGTGGACCCTGACCGCTGCTGGTTTAACGTCTGTGGACCCTGACCGCTGATGGTTTAACGTCTGTGGACTCTGACCGCTGCTGGTTTAACGTCTGTGGACCCTGACCGCTGATGGTTTAATGTTTGTGGACTCTGACCCCTGATGGTTTAACATCTGTGGACTCTGACCGCTGCTGGTTTAACGTTTGTGGACCCTGACCGCTGCTGGTTTAACGTTTGTGGACTCTGACCGCTGCTGGTTTAAAGTCTGTGGACCCTGACCGCTGCTGGTTTAACGTTCGTTGAACCGTGACCACTGCTGGTTTATCGTTTGTGGACTCTGACCGCTGCTGGTTTAACCTTTGTTGAACCGTGACCACTGCTGGTTTAACGTCTGTGGACCCTGACCGCTGCTGGTTTAACGTTTGTGGACCCTGACCGCTGATGGTTTAATGTTTGTGGACTCTGACCCCTGATGGTTTAACATCTGTGGACTCTGACAGCTGCTGGTTTAACGTTTGTGGACCCTGACCGCTGCTGGTTTAACGTTTGTGGACTCTGACCGCTGCTGGTTTAAAGTCTGTGGACCCTGACCGCTGCTGGTTTAACGTTCGTTGAACCGTGACCACTGCTGGTTTAACGTCTGTGGACTCTGACCGCTGCTGGTTTAACCTTTGTTGAACCGTGACCACTGCTGGTTTAACGTCTGTGGACTCTGACCGCTGCTGGTTTAACGTTTGTGGACCCTGACCGCTGCTGGTTTAACGTTTGTGGACCCTGATCGCTGCTGGTTTAACGTTCGTTGAACCGTGACCACTGCTGGTTTAACGTCTGTGGACTCTGACCGCTGCTGGTTTAACCTTCTTTGAACCGTGACCACTGCTGGTTTAACGTCTGTGGACTCTGACCGCTGCTTGTTTTAACGTATGTGGACTCTGACAGCTGCTGGTTTAACGTATGTGGACCCTGACCGCTGCTGGTTTAATGACAAAATGTTGCTCCATTCTCGTCTCTCCTGGACTAACGGAGCCCAATAAGCCTGCACCTGCTTTCACAGCGATGCTCCTTCACAGACATGATCTGGCGTGTCTGCAGCCCGGAGTCTGAGTTTCTGTTGCCATGGTTACCACTAGCGTTTAGTCAGCGCAATAATTTACAGCAATAAGTCTGTTTGACTGGAACGTCTTATAGGTGTCCATTATTACTTTTGAATTGGACACCCTATTGCCGATCAGAATCGAGTATTCACCCAGACCATGGTATAAATATGAGATAAACTAACTGTGGTTCCTTTAATACAGTATCAGTACGTAACATTGCAGAAAACACAACAAGAAAAACAAGATAGTGTCTTTGTGAAATGTTGTTTTTCCCATCAGGGCCACCGTACCACAGCAACAGTACTAATAAACTTTTTATATTTTACTACAACTGTTTCAAACTCTGACAGCATGTATGGAGTATTAAAAATTTTGGTTACTGAAATTAACTGGACCTGCTGGTCTGTAGAGATTATCCAGTCAGAGGAGACATCAGACACAGGCACTGCCTACAAAGTCTTGGGTTAGGGTTCAGTCTGACAGCATGTGTCAGATTCGCTGGAGGATGGATGTGGAATGAAATGCTCGTATCATGTGCATACACCTGGGTTTCACATGGAGGACCTCACCGCTCTGCTCTACCATCTGTCTGGACTGAACCTGAACATCCTGTGTTGTCCTGCAGGGGGAGCGCTAGCCGAGGGTTTCCACGAGAGGCTGAGGGAGTTCCAGAGATTTGAGAGGACATTTGAGGTACAACAAAACAAAAAGTCAACATCATCCTGGTGTTTTCTGATCCAGAACACTTACCCCCTGTAGCTCACACTCTACCTGAAAGGTCTGCAGGTGCAGTCACAATCAGATCGGGTTGTTTGGTCTTGTGCTCTGGTTCGGTGAGTCTGTCTCCATTCGGTTGAACTGGCTTTTGTCCCTGCAGGAGTTCATCTCTCAGTCTGCAGTCCGGACCAAGTTCGAGCAGCACACAGTGAGAGCCTGGCAAATTACTGAGGCCATTAAAGCTGTGATGGACGCCATCAACATCGCCTCAGCTGACAGGAAGTGAGCAGAACCAGCTGATTCTGAGAGTCTCCTGTGAGTGTGTGTTGGTCTGATATTTGACCTCTGCCAGGATCTGTTGCCTGGAGGAGCGTGAGGAGCTGCGGGACCGGCTGGACTTCGTCCGAGGACAGATGAACCGCCTGACCGACAGTGTCAAGGAGAGGATCAGGACTCTGACTGATGATGTTGCTGCCAAGGTACACAAATCCCCCTGAAGAGGATTACACTGCTAAGCCAACTTATACAGGTTCAGATCTGACTCCAGGACTCACCTGGTCCAGACGGCATCATCATTTCTACCCTGGAAATACTTTTGTTCCAGTTTCATCCACAAGATTCAGAGCCTCATGCAGTCTCTAAAACAGCTCTAGAAACCTCTCAGGGTGTTTCATGTTGATGTGTTGGCAGCTTCACAGTCTCAGAGGATCAGTGAGTGTGATCAGCTTTACTGAAAACAATCCCAGTGCATCAGAGATCTATGTCCAGTCCAACTCCAGACTCAATTCTACAGCAGCAAGCTGGTACTTTTATTTCAGTGTGTGAGGAGTAGGGGCCATGTTGAGGGCTATATGGATGGGTAGACGATACTACCGTCACCGACATCCTTCCATCCATTTTCTAAACTCTAAGGCTGTCTTGAGGGTTGTCTTCTCATCCATTCATTACATTCCTGCAACACATTTACAGGATGAACATGTAAAGTAATGAATGAAGTTAAAGATTGAATGATTTCCATATTTCTCCTCTACAGTCTGAATATTGTTTAGCTATTCAATCAACTTGGAGGAATTTCAGTGTGTATAGGAAGGGCGCAAGTCTCATCTGGACCTAATCCTGCAAAATACACACGTGGACAAAACTGTTGGTTCCCTTCGGTTAATGAAAGAAAAACTCACAAAGGCCACAGAAATAACTTGAATCTGAATAAAGTAATAATAAATAAAAAATTCTATGAAATTTAACCAATGAAAGTCAGACGTTGCTTTTCAACCATGTTTCAACAGAATTATTTAAAAAATAAACTCATGAAACAGGCCTGGACATAAACGATGGTTCCCTTAACTTAATATGTAGTTGAACAACCTTTTGAGGAAACCACTGCAATCCAACGATTCCTGTAACTGTTAATGAGACGTCTGCACCTCTCAGCAGGTATTTTGATCCACTCCTCATAAGCAAACTGCTCCAGTTGTCTCAGGTTTGAAGGAGCCTTTTCCAGATGCCATGTTTCAGCTCCTTCCAAAGATGCTCAGTAGGATTTAGGTCAGGGCTCATAGAAGCCACTTTAGAATAGTCCATGTTTTCCTCTTAGCCATTCTTGGTGTTTTTAGCTGTGTTTTGGGTCTTTGTCCTGTTGTAAGACCCATGACCTGCAACTGAGACCAAGCTTTCTGACACTGGCAGCACATTTCTCTCTAGAATCCTTGATAGTCTTGAGATTTCATTGTACCTGCACAGATTCAAGACACCCTGTACCAGATGCAGCAAAGCAGCCAGAACATAACAGAGCCTCCTCCATGTTCCACAGTAGGAACGGTGTTCTTTTCTTCATATGCTTCATTTCTCCGTCTGGAAACATAGAGCTGAAGTGTCTTGGTAAAAAGTTCCATTTGTGTCTCATCTGTCCATAGGACTTTCTCCCAGAAGCTTTGTGGCTTGTCAGCATGTAGTTTGTCTTTTTTATGGTTTGTTTTTAACAATGGTTCCTCCTTGGTCGTCTCCCATTAAGTCCACTTTGGCTCAAACAAGGACGGATGGTGCGATCTGATACTGATGTTCCTTCAGCTTGAAGTTCACCTTTAACCTCTTTAGAAGTTTTTCTGGGCTCTTTTGTTACCGTTCGTATTATCCGTCTCTTTGGTTTGTCATCAGTTTTCCTCCTGCGGCCACGTCCAGGGAGGTTGGCTACAGTCCCATGGATCTTACATTTCTGAATAATATGAGCAGCTGTAGCCACAGGAACATCCAGCTGCTTGGAGATGGTCTTATAGCCTTTACCTTTAACATGCTGGTCTATAATTTTCTTTCTAATCTCCTGAGACAACTCTTTCCTTTGCTTCCTCTGGTCCATATTGAGTGTGGTACACACCATGTCACCAAACAGCACAGTGACTACCTGTAGCCTATATATAGACCCACTGACTGGTTACAAGCTTGTAGACACCTGTGATGCCAATTAGTGGACACACCTTGGATTAACACGTCCCTTTGGTCACATTATTTTCAGTTTTTTCTAGGGGGACCATCATTTTAGTCCAGACCTGTTTCATGAGTTTATTTTTTTAAATAATTCTGTTGAAACATGGTTGAAAAGCAGCGTCTGACTTTCATTGGTTAAATTTAATAGAATTTTTATTTATTTTTACTTGTGGCAGATTCAAGTTATTTCTGTGACCTTTGTGAGTTTGTTTTCATTAACCGAAGGGAACCAACAGTTTTGTCCACGTGTGTATGTGAGAAATGTTTCAGTTCAGTTGTCTGATCCCTCAGATGGACCTGCATCCAGTGTCCTCATTCATCAAGAGCTTGTAGAACCGCATGAACAAGGACTACTGTGGAAACCTCCGTCAAGTCCACCGATACAGACTTTCATTCACAGATATAACTTCAGACTTCAGATTCAGAACTTTTAGATCAGGGTCCGGTGATGTATGGGGTCGGATCAAGAGTTCTAATGTGTATGCACAAATGGCAAATAAATTTCCTGAATCCTGAAAATGTCACTGATGTGCTGAGAACTTTTTACCTCTTAAAGATTTTTCACATCACACTGTCAACAGTTTCTGCAGTGCAACGGATTTTTTCTTCACCAGAAACGATCACAGTCTGCAGAAAGTCTTTGATGAATGGCAGATCTTCTAAATGTCACCACTGAGCCTGACCAACTCAGCCTTACCAAACCTACTGGTGCCTCACTCTGCTCCTTCCGCTCTCTAAATGAGGACCAAGTCTCTAAACTTCTAGTCAACTCAAAACCCACAACCTGTCCTCTTGATCCTGTTCCCTCTGACATCCTGCAGAGCATTTTACCTACAATCAAACCTGCAGTAACCCATATTATCACCTCCTCTCTTAAATCCGGTGTCTTTCCTTCTGCCTTCAAGCAAGCTTGGGTTCCCCCGCTGCTGAAGAAACCCACACTCAACCCAGCCCAGGTTGAAAACTACCGGCCGGTTTCACTGTTTCCATTCATGTCTAAACTGCTAGAGCGTGCCGTCTTCAGTCAGGTCTCACAGTTCCTCCAAGACAACAACCTGTTAGATCCATATCAGTCTGGCTATAGGCAAGGTCACTCTACTGAACCTGCTCTCCTGTCAGTTACTGATTCCCTACGGGTTGCCAGATCCGCTGGTCAATCCTCAGTCCTTATACTGCTGGACCTGTCGGCTGCCTTTGACACGGTCAACCATCATATACTGTTCTCCACACTCTCAGAGCTTGGCATCTCAGGATCTGTCCTCTCGTGGTTTACGTCCTACCTCACAGGAAGATCCTTCAAAGTATCTTGGCGAGGGGGAGTGTCCAGATCACATAGACTGACAACAGGGGTGCCTCAGGGCTCGGTGCTTGGCCCTCTTCTCTTTTCTCTATACACGTCCTCACTCAGTGCAGTCATTAGCTCTCATGGTTTCTCCTACCACTGCTATGCAGATGACACTCAGCTTTTCCTTTCTTTCCCACCTGACGACACAACGTCTCAATGTGAATATCAGCATGTTGCTGATATCTCCGCATGGATGAAGGATCGCCACCTTCAGCTAAATCTGTCCAAGACCGAGCTTATTGTCTTTCCAGCCAGTCCTTCCTTACCGCCACAGATAAGCATGCAGCTTGACTCCATCACGCTTGTACCTATGTCTTCTAGCAGGAATCTTGGTGTCATGGTAGACAACCAGCTGACCTTTAAGGACCATGTTGCCTCGGTTGCTGGATCTTGCCGATTTGCTCTCTACAACATCAGGAGGATCAGACCCTACCTGACTGAACACACGACCCAGCTCCTGGTCCAGGCTCTGGTCATTTCACGCATTGACTACTGCAACTCCTTACTGGCTGGCCTGCCTGCATGCTCAGTTAAACCTCTGCAGATGATCCAGAACGCAGCAGCACGTCTGGTCTTCAACCAGCCCAAAAGAGCTCATGTCACTCCGCTGCTAATCGCTCTCCACTGGCTTCCAGTTGCAGAGCATCAGATTCAAAGCTCTGTTTCTGGCTTACAAAACAATAACCCAAACGGCTCCGGTCTACCTCCACTCCTTAATCCAGAGCTACACTCCCTCTCCACAGTTACGCTCTGCCAGTGAAAGACGCCTAGTGCTCCCACCACAACGTGGCGCAAAATCAGTAGCTAGACTCTTCTCCTCTGTTGTTCCCCGGTGGTGGAACCATCTACCAAACTCCGTCCGATCCGCAGAGTCCTTATCCACTTTTAAAAGCAAGCTAAAGACTCAGTTGTTTAAGGAGCATTTCCACACTTAGCTTAACTCTTCTACTCAGAATGAGTTAGAAAGATTTGTGCAGATCTTTGGCTCAACCAAGTACTGAAGAAGCTGCTGTACTTATGCCCAAGATAATATTATGTGATGAAATTGTGATCTTGTATTTAAACAAAATGACTTAAAAAAAAAAAAAAAAAATTATATGCACTGCACTAGCACTACATGACAGCACCTGGTCCAACTGGACTCAAAGCAGTCTGACGACCACTTAATTATGACGTCCATCTTGTTTGAGTTCATGCTTGTGTTGTTCTTACTCTCAAATGTAAGTCGCTTTGGATAAAAGACTCTGCTAAATGACTGTAGAATAGAATAGAATAGAATAGAATAGAATAGAATAGAATAGAATCACTGTGTGACTTTTCAGAAAACTATTAATTTATCTCTCATAGTTATTGTGGAGTAACTTTGTGTTCTCCTGTTCTTGTGGATTGCTGACCAGACACAGGAATCTGGTTGTGATTATAGACACAGCTTAGTGTTTCCATGGTAACAGCAGGTTGTTGTCTCTGTGACCAGGTGGCCTCGGCTCTTTCGGATCAGATCCGTTCCCTTCCTGTTCTGGTGGAGGAGTTCCGAGCCGATTTCAACCCGACGCCAGAAACTCTGCAGCTCTACAAAACTGTAAGTCTAACACACGTTCAGATTTAATCCTGTCAGCTGGTTGTGATGAAGGTGAAGATGAAGTCTCAGCTCCCAGCATCAGCCCCAGCTTCAGTCCCAGCATCAGTCTCAGTTCTCAGCATCAGTCCCAGCTGATTTTTTTCTCTCTGTAGAAGTTGCAGCAGCATGTGGAGGAGAGGCTGGTCGGCTGTTTGGCTCACCGCTGCTCTGTCAGCATCTTCAAAGACATGAGAGAAGCCCAGAGACACATGTTTGGTACTGTTTTATCTGCCTTTTCATCTGTAACATGGAGAGATATATCTGCTCTGTGATTCTGTAATATTTGTCTGCCTGCAGACAGCGTTCGTCCTCTGCTGTCTCTATCCGTCCAGGAGACACTCTCAGCTCCGTCGTCCTCCTTCGACATGACCTATGACCTTGGCCTCACTGCCCTCTGCGCTGACTTCAAGGAAAATATTGACTTCCAGTTTTCTCTGGGCTGGACCGCCCTTGTTTCCCGCTTCATCGGAGCTGCCAACGCCAGGCGGGCGCTGAGTGGCCCGGAGCACAGGTCGCAGGTGAGCTCACATTTAGACCTCACAATCCTGAACTTTCAGCCGCCTTCAGAGTAACTCAAGAGCCCTGACAACACCCCTCTCTCTGCAGGAAGGCTCCTCCTTTAAGGATGAGATGGTAGTTTCCATAGCAACGGGCCTGGTCTCTGTCACCTCCAGGGCATCCATGACGGTGCTGGTTATTGGTGGAGTGGTATGTCCTACAGATTGACAGCAAACAGGAAAAAAGACATAGTTGTTAAAAGCCATGGACGTCAAGCTGCTAATTAACAGCTCGTTGGACTTAATTAAGATGACTTCTTATGAATTTGAGGTTGGAACCAAATCAAGTCTGGATTACTTTTTGCAGTGGATAGAAACTGCTGATATGAAGCTGTTCAGCTGCTCTACAAACACTTCCAACAGTGAGACACAACAGTAACAACACCTGGACAGGTGTCCCTACTCATGTCCATAAATAAGAAAAGTACACCAAATATGTAAGACAACCTTTATGTCTCTGATTCGGTTGTATTTCAGGTGTTTTGGGTCTGTTTCAGGTGTATCTCAGCTGTACCTCAGCTGTTTCAGGTGTGTATGAGATGTATCTCAGCTGTTTTTCAATTGTTTTTCAGGTGTATTTCACGTGTTTCTCAGGTGTATCTCAGTTGTATCTCCTTTATTTTTCAGACGTCTCGGGTCTGTTTCAGGTGTGTCTCAAGTGCATCTCAGGTGTTTTTCAGGTGTATGTCAGGTATTTTTCAGGTGTATCTCAGGTGTGTTTCAGGTTTGTCTAAGTTGTATCTCAGGTGTTTCTAAGGTGTATCTCAAGTGTATCTCAGATGGGTTTCAGATGTAACTGAGGTGTATTTCAGATGTGGGTCAGGTGTGTTTCAGGTGTATCTCAGTTGTATCTCGTGTTTTTCAGGAGTCTTGGGTCTGTTTCAAGTGTGTCGCAGGTGGATCTTAGGTGTTTTTCAGGTATATCTCATGTGTTTTTAGATGTGTTTCAGGTGTATCTCAAGTATGTTTCAGGTGTATCTTAGATGTGGTTCAGGTGTTTTTCAGGTGTATCTCAGATGTTTCTAAGGTGTATCCCAATTGTTTCTCAGATGGGTTTCAGTTGTATTTCAGGTATTTTTCAGGTGTATCCCAAGTGTAACCCAGATGGGTTTCAGATTTAACTCAGGTGTATTTCAGATGTATGTCAGGTGTGTTTCAGGTATATCTCAGGTGTATGTCAGGTGTATCTCAAGTGTGTTTCAGGTGTAGTTAGGTAACTTAGGTAAGTTTCAGGTGGGTCTCAGCTGTATCTCAGGTGTTCCTAAGGTGTATCTCGGGTGTATCTTAGATGTGTTTCAGGTGTGTGTCAGATGTGTTTCAGGTGTTTTTCAGGTGAAATTCAGGATTTTTTAAGGTGTATCTCAGGTGTATGCTTTTGCTGCAGGTATATCGTTCAGTGGGCTGGCGAATCATTGCGCTCTCCATCTCCCTGTACGGTCTCCTCTACCTGTATGAAAAACTCACCTGGACTGATGCTAGCAGAGAGCGTGCTCTGAAGCAGCAGTTTGTACAGCACGCCACTCATCGATTAAAAACTGTCATACCTGTCACCAGCTCCTCTTGCAGCCAACAGGTGTACAAGTAAGCCCGCCCCTACAGACACACACCAGCTGACACCTAACGATGGCCTGAGACTAAAACATCAGTGTTGTTGATTTTTGTTTCTCTGTTTTTGTGTTTTAGGGAGTTGTCATCAACGTTCAGCCGCCTGACTCAGAGAGTCGACCTGAGCGATGCGGAGTTGGAAGGAAACATCCGACAGCTAAGCTTCAGTATCCAGAGGCTGGAGAACATCCAGAGGAGATCTAAGGCTTTCAGGTGAGACTTAAGGCCCACTGAGGGGGGGTGGGACTGTCTGCCAGGTGAAGATCATGCAGCTGTAGGGGAGGTGTCCTGGTCAGGGATTTGTATCCGGGTGCTGCTTCATTCAGTCTCTCAGGTTCTGAGTTTTGGATGGCTGGTTGCCTGCTGGACATTTTAACAGACTGAAGCTTCATGTTTGCAGGAACCGAGCGACGGAGCTGGAGACTCACCTGGAGGCCTTTTCTGCTCAGTACCTGCAGGGAAACTGAAGAAGAAGAATTGCTGCTGCATTCAGGCATGTTTGGGAGATATTCCAACTCTGTCCACATGTTTGACTTCCTGTCATCCTGTAGACGTCAGTGAGATGTTTTCCATGGTAACGGTTCATGATTGGTCTACTGCAGTGTTTCCATGACAACAGAAGATGGTGGATCACACTGACCAGAATCAGGTGATCTCAGATGATAAGCTGATCAGAACAAAGCAAATAAGAGACTTCTTGTTTGAGATGTTTCCTTGCTGATTTGCGGTGATAGGTTCACAGTTTGCTCCCATGTTTGAACGTCTACCATCAGTCCGTTGTTTGCCACCAAGAAGGTCAAACGTCTGCAGAGAGGCCAAACTGTGGAGTTTACAAACCCCATTTACAGAAAAGTTGGCAACCTTTCTAAATTAAAAAAAGAAACTAGAATGAAACAGTTTAAAATGTCCTGCCTTTTCTTCATATAGCAGTAGGCCTTCTTTTAATGGAAAAGGACATTTTGCAAGTAACAATGTGATTAATTGCAATTAATCGCAACATTTCATGCAGGAGAAAACATCGTGTCTGACCCGATCAGGATTTAACTAGTTTGTGATTACTTCTTGTTTCCTTTAATAAAAAGTCCTGTACACTTTATGGGATTTAAGAATGTTGTTTTTTGTGTGTGGTGTGTTTTTAGTTTTTAACTTGTCCGGCATCATGACGGGACGAAGGTCCGGCTGCCATGTTGGGTCCAAGAAATCATATTTGCTAAGCGGAGCCTTTGGGATATGAAGCGTCTCTTGATAATTTAAGTATGAATATTATTGTTAGATTGCTGAATTTACCTATTGTTGCTGGACCTGGATCTGGAGCTGGACCTGGACCTGAACCTGGACTAGGCTTGACCCTATGCCCTAAACTGGACCTGGACCTGGACCTGGTCCTGAACTTGGACGTAGACTTGACTCTGCCCTGACCTGGACCTGGACCTGGACCTGAACCTGGATCTGGACCTGGACCTGAACTTGGACGTAGACTTGACCCTGTGCCCTGCCCTGGACCTGGACGTAGACTTGACTCTGTGCCCTGACCTGGACCTAGACCTGAACCTGGATGTTGACTTGACCTTGGGCCCTGACCTGAAACTGGGCCTGGACCTGGACCTGGATCTGGACCTGGATGTAGTTTTGAACCTGTGCTCTGACCTGGACATGGATCTGGACCTGGACCTTAACCTGGACATAGACTTGATCTGTGCCCTGACCTGGACCTGGATCTGGATCTGGATGTAGTTTTGACCCTGTGCCCTGACCTGGACCTGAACCTGGATGTAGACTTGACCCTGTGCCCTGACCTAGACCTTGACCTGGACCGGGATCTGGACCTGGATCTGGACCTGGACATAGTTTTGAACCTGTGCTCTGACCTGGACATGGATCTGGACCTGGACCTGGACCTGGACATAGACTTGATCCTGCACCCTGACCTGGACCTGGACCTGGATCTGGACCTGGACATAGTTTTGACCCTGTGCCCTGACCTGGACCTGAACCTGGATGTAGACTTGACCCTGCACTCTGACCTAGATCTTGACCTGGTCTGGCATCTGGACCTGGAGCTGGACCTGGACGTAGTTTTGACCCTGTGCCCTGACCTGGACCTGGACCTGGACCTGAACTTGGACGTAGACTTGACCCCATGCCCTGACTGGGACCTGAACCTGGACTCAGCTGCATGTCTGGTGGAAGGCTGGTTCTGTGAATTTTAAAGAAGACTGTAGAGAGGTGATCTGTATCTAAACGAAGTAACTGAGTCCGTTTTAGTTCAACACAACCCCCCCCCCTTCTGGTCATTCAGTTTTCATCCCCAGGTGGGATACGTCCCCCCGCCCCCTTCTGGTCCAACAATAGTGATATTATAGTATATAATAGTATAGTTATATAATATAATAGTAGCTAGTATTCCGGCCTCTGGTGGAAGTGGTCGAAGTGAGCTATACAATCCTCCCGAGAGTAGATGGAGCAAGTTAATAAACAATAAGCTCCTGGGTCCATTTGAAAGGGCGTGCTAGTCAGCTAGTTATCCGGAGAAAGTGATGCAGTCCTTACAGTAAGGCAAGGCAGTTTATCTGTACAGCACATTTCATGTACAGGAGAATTCAAAGTGCTTTACATAAAACAAAAGCATTACAGATATTAAGAAATAGTAAAAGGCATCAACACATAGCAAGAATCACAATTAAAATGATTAAAAGCAAGATGAGTTAAAAGTTACAGTGCAGATTTCATTCATAGACATGGGAAAAGAAATATTTTTAACCCATTAAAGCCTGACCCATTAAAAAGGGTAAGAAAAGTCCAATTTTTTAAATATGAGGTCTTTATTTGGCCCTTTAACAAAATGTAACAAAAAAATTAACATTTTTTTTGGGGGGGGGGGGGGGTCTAACATTTAATATGTGATAGTGATATGTGATTAACATGTGATAGTTTAAAAATATTATAATGTGGTTTTCTGCTTCTGGGTATCTATTAGGGGACAGAAGACAAGAATCAAATTGTGTTCAACAGGATTTTGAGCAAAGTTTATACAATAAAATGAAGCAAAATGTCTCAGAAACTGTGTGTGACAAATATGTCACGTCGGGCTCTTATGGGTTAACCTGGATTTAAAAATGTCTACATTTCTCCACTGGCAGTTTGTTCCACTTGTTTGCAGCATAACAGCTAAATGCTGCTTCTCCATGTTTAGTCGGGACCCTGGTCTGGACTCTGGTCTAGACTCTGGGCTGGACCCTGGCCTGGGCTCTGGTCTGGACCCTGGCCTGGACTCTGGTCTGGATTCTGGTCTGAATGTATCGCAGATGGATTCTGGTCCTGAACCGTTCTGGGATGTAAACCATCAAAGAGTTTAAATCTATTCTGTCACTGACTGGAAACCAGTATAAACTAGAAACCAGTATAAACTAGAAACCAGTATAAACTGGAAACCAGTATAAACTAGAAACCAGTATAAACTGGAAACCAGTATAAACTGGAAACCAGTAAAAAGATGTTAAAACTGGTGTGATGTGTTCAGATCTCTTAGTCCTGATTAAAACTCCAGCAGCAGCATCTGGATGAACTGCAGATGTTTACTGGTCTTACTGGGAAGTCCTATTAAAGACCATTACAGTAATCCAGCCTACTGGAGATGGTCATGGAGGAGTTCTGGTCTTACTGGGAGACTAAACTTTTAATTCTGTTGATGTTTCTGAGCTGGTAAAAAGCTTCTTAGTGAAGCTTTGATGTGGCTGCTGAAAGTCAGGTCTGAGTCTATCAACACTCCAAGGTTACCAGCTTGGTCGGTGGTTTTAAGAGCCCGAGTCTCCAGGTGTTTACCAATGCTGACCCTCTTCTCTTTGCTACCAAACAAAATAATCTGTTTTATCTTCATTTAAATGTAGAAAATTCCCCTTCATCCCCCTTCATTTGCTCCAGACTCTGACACAGTAACTCTGCTGGGCTGCAGTCATCTGGAGACAGAGACATAAAGTTGTGTATCATCTGCATAACTGTGATAATTAATGCTAAAGTTCTGTAATATTTGACCCAACGGGAGCAGATACAAGTTGAATGGAAGAGGTCCAAGGACTGACCCCTGGGGGACTCCACAAGTCATGGCCACCCGCTCAGATTCATAGCTGCCGATCGGAACTAAAAAACTCAGGCCTTCTAAACCGGATCTGGATGAGTTAAGGACCGCTCCAGGAAGTCCAGGCCAGTTTTCCAGCCTAAGACCAGGATTCTGGGATCTACAGAATCGAACACAGCACTGACATCCAGCAGGATTGATACAGGACCAGAACCAGGACTGATACTAGACCAGAACCAGGACTAATACTAGACCAGAACCAGGACTGATACTGGACAGAAGTTTAATTGTGTCCACAGATCCAGATGGCGTGAGCGTTCTGTAGCCTCCCTGCAGTGCAGGATCTGCTGGCCTCAGCATCCTTGAACAATGTGTTTAAATGGTTTAGCCCTTAAGACGTCCTCGTGACACTTTGGGACATTTTTTTCAGCTTTTGTTTTTTAGCTTGGTGATTGTGGAAGAAATTTTACATATTGTGTTCTGTATATATTATAATCACACTTCCTTTATTATATACATCTTTTCTTTCATTTATTAACTGTATTCATGCTGATTGTTCCTGTGTTACACTTGCTCATTGTGCATTGTGTTCTGTTCTGACTCTGCTTAAAGTTCACTGAAGGGACAAAGTGACTCCTCATCTCCTCTCAACTTTGATAGTGGGAACAAGCTGGTACTGGTAAAGACGCAGATCTGGGACATAGCTTAACTCTTTAAAGATAACGTAGGTTGGTCATGACACTAATCTACAGATTTATGCACCCAAATCCAGATTCTGAGGAAGGGAGGTGCCACTCTGTCTGGGTCTTCTCTGTTCAGGATGAGCTGCAAGGATAAACAGAAAGGTCTGACTTTGGTCCAGCAGAGTCTCTCCTGACTTCACGCGAGTCAGGACGACCCCTCTCAATAGTTGCAAGTCATATTTGTCTGAGTTCATTTTTCCTTTAATAAATTTTGTCTTACTTTTACTCATTCCAGACTCTTGGTGATTTTTCAGTGATACTTCCAGCTGTGTGCCAGCTAGTGCCATGATATTTTGCAATTACTATTTTTTTTTTTTTTTTTTACATATTTTTTTAAACCCAGTGTCTTTTTCTATCACGTTTTTAATAAATTGGCAATTTGGGGGTGATTAGACACACGTGTCCATGTTCCATTTGCAGTGTCACATTCTTCCCTCAGAAAAAAATCTACATGCGCAAAAAACTGCCAAGAAATCATCATACATCAGTAATTTTTCTGTGTTTTTCCAGAAATCACTTAAATACTCTCAGACCTACTCAAAACTAGCAAACATTTAATCATTTTAAGACTTTTTAACCCTTTAAATGCCAGTTGAATTATTTATATTATTAATAATCTGTTGAAAAAACAGGAAATAGTTTCCATAAAATACATATTATGGGGATGGAGCTTTGGTTTTGATTAGAGTCCATCCATCCATCCATCCATCCATCCATCCATCCATCCATCCGTCCATCCATTATCTGATGCTTATCTGGAGTTGGGTTGCAGGAGCAACTGCCTAAGCAGGGAAACCCAGACTTCCCTCTCCCCGACCACATTCACCAGTTCATCCAGGGGGATCCCGAGGTGTTCCCAGGCCAGCCAAGAGATTTAGTCCATCCAGCCTTTCCTGGGTCTTCCCCGGGGCCTCCTCCCAGTGAGACGTGCCCAGAACACCTCACCAGGAAGGCGTCCAGGAGGCATCCTCACCAGATGCCCGAGCCACCTCATCTGGCTCCTCTTGATGTGGAGGAGCAGCGACTCTACTCTGAGCCCCTCCCGGACCACCGAGCTTCTCACCCTTGGGGCGGCAGTGGCTCAGGCAGTAGAGCAGGTCGTCCAATGACTGGAAGGTTGGCGGTTCGATTCCCACTCCCACAGTCATCTGTCGTTGTGTCCTTGGGCAAGACACTTAACCCTTGCCTCCAGGGTTGGCATAACTAGTGAATGAATGTGAATGAATGTTTGGTGATGGTCGGAGAGGCCGTGGGCGCGGATTGGCAGCCATGTTTCCGTCAGCCTTCCCCAGGGCAGCTGTGGCTACATATGTAGCTACCATCACCAGGTATGAGTGATGAGTGGATGAATAATGGATACACAATGTAAAGCACTTTGGGTGCCTTGAAAAGCGCTATATAAATCTAATCCATTGTTATTATTGTTATTACCCTATCTCTAAGGGAGAGCCCGGCCACCCTGCGGAGAAAACTCATTTCAGCTGATGTATTTGTGCTCTTGTTCTTTCGGTCACTACCCACAGCTCGTGACCATAGGTGAGGGTAGAAACTGATTTAATTTTTTTTTATTTGATTGATTGATGTCATTAGTATTTTTAAGTAGTATCAGATACTTCTTCTGGTGACCTTCACTGTCCCATTGACTTCCATTAAAACTACATTAGTTTATATTCTCACTGCCATTACAGTTTAAAATAATTTATTCTTTAATGTCAGTATTTTATTTAGAGGAAAAGTAGTGATTTTTGACAATTTTACTTCATTCCGCCAAATTCAACTGGTTCCCCAGTTTATGCAGATGCAAGAAATTCTGGTATTTTTTTCCATTTATGGACTATAACAGTCAAAAACACCCAGCTGTGTGTCTTTGAGCCGGTCCAGTGATATTTCTGTAGAACAGACCAGCCTTCATTCACAGCGAGTTATGAGTCGGTATACCAGGTTTTTATTCTTACTCGTTTTATATTTATTTCTGTGTTCATATATGTGTGTTGGTGTGTTTCCACAAACAGCAGTAAATGTATAAATGTATGAATGTATGTAAGTATTGATATATGTATACATATGTATGTGTATTCACGCATGTATGACTGTATTTATGTATGTATGTATGTGTTAAAGGTCCCATATTATGCAAAATTCACTTTTTAATGGTTTTGGAACAGTCATACTGGTCCCCCCGCATGTGTAGGAGACCCGTAAGTGTGAAACTCTTTCAGGCGCTCTCTCCCCCCTGCTCCACCTCTAGGGAAGTAAGCGCTGAAATGAGCTTGTTTGAAAGCGTGTACGTTATGACGTCATAAGGGACAATAACCACTCCCCACAGAGCGATGGACCCGTCTACCGGCTCTCAAAGCCCGTCCTCTAAAAATCACCTAGCGCCCAGTGTTTTTCCCTCTTCGGCAACCCTCGTTAGCGGACATGGCTAAGCGACAGAAGCACTGTTCTGTTTGTGGCTGCATAAATGAACACGAAAACGTTTTTTTACTTCCATCCACTGAACCCACGAGGACTGAGTGGATTAATTTTATTTTTGGAGGAAATGTACCCGGAAAACTTCCAAAGGTTTTGCATGTCTGTGGCCAGCATTTCAAAGAGGACTGTTTCCACAACATGGGGGCATGGAAAGCAGGCTTCGCCAACCGTTTGAAGCTGAAGCCAGGTTCAATACCAACTGTCCGTGACACAGCTGGAGAGGTAAGAGCTGGCAGTTATTTTATCGTACCTCAGATATCTCTCCTTCTGGGTCCGACTCTGGCTCAAACTGGTAAGGGAGAACGACAGCGTCTCTACCAGTTGCCATAACGCTGCTGTTCACGAGAGCAGCATGAACGGGCATCATCCATGAACATAGTTACAAAAGAGGGGGAAAAAATTCAAGACAGGGACTAATGGAATGGCTGAAATTTTACTGGCTGGACGAGTAAAAGTCACACTAACCTTTCACTAACGTCCTGTTAGTCTTCTTGCTCGAAATTCTTCAGGAATGGGTTCCGGTGTTCCGGCGTTTGTTTATCCTTCACTACGCTGTAACCAGCGTCTAGTAACCTCTAAGGCCTAACCTGTCAATCACCTCATGACGGGCGATGCGATGGGCGGAGCCAACAGCTGAGCTGCTCCACCAGGGTTCCGCCCACCATAAACGGCACATTTCTGAAGCTGCTAAAAAGAGGGAGGTGAAGAGAAGCCGCTGCACTCAAACTGAGGGTCGATTTGTCCATACCATGGCGGAAATATTTCATTTAGATATTAATGAATGGTCTCAGATTGGGAATAAAGTGTATAATATGGGACCTTTAATGTATGTATTGATGTCTATATATATATATATATATACATGTATGTATATATATAATGTGTGTGTGTGTATGTCTACATATAAGTATCTGTATTTATGTATGTATATAAATATGTATGTATGTGTATTAATGTATTTATGCAAGTAAATAGTATATATGTATGTATGTAAGTAGGTAGGGACATATGTCTGTCTGTATGTATGTGTTTATGTATGTCTGTATTTGTATATTTATGTTTGTTTGTATGTTTTTAAAGGGATGTGTATGCATATATGTATGTATATATGTTTATATCTATGTTTGTATGTATGTGTGTATGTATGAATGTATTTATGTATGTTTGTATGTATGTATACAGATGTGTATGTTTGTATATATAATTGTATATATGTTTATATGTATGTATGCCTGTATGTTCGGTTCTAGAATGCGCCGCTAGGTGGCAGCAGCAATTGTAGTAGCTCTGTTTTTAACTCGTGATTTTTTGCAATATAGCCGTCTTTTTTAAGACATCAGCTGTCAATCTGTGTCTGTTCGGGTAGATTTTTTCGCGCTGGTCAGAGGCTGTGCTATACGGGAGATTTTTCTGAATATTTTTCTGTTTTTGCAAGACTTGTTATTGTGAGTCTCCATGGCAACGAGACTTGTTTACCATCGGGATCAACTGATAAAACTCTCCAAACTCAAGATTATCAGTGAAACAACACTTCAAATCCCAACGGAGTTGAAAAGAAAGAGAAGAGGATGCAGGGCAGGAGCGAGGCAGAGAGAAAAACGGTGGCGATTCAAACCGTTTCTTCCAACGGTTGTTATGGGAAACGTGAGATCGCTAGCTAACAAAATTGATGAACTTCAGGTGCTAACCAGGTCTCTTAAAGAATACAGAGAGTGCAGTATTATGTGCTTCACCGAGACATGGCTGCATGAACACATCCCAGACTGTAATGCGTCTGTACACGGCTTCAGGACGGTCCGTGCAGACCGCAATAAACAACTCAGCGGGAAGCTGAAGGGAGGTGGAATTGCGGTGCTGGTAAACCAGCGCTGGTGTCATCCTGAACATGTCACTGTTAAAGAGAAGATCTGCACAAGAGACATTGAACTGCTAGCTGTGAGTCTCCGCCCGTATTATTTACCCAGAGAGTTCACATGCGTTATTCTGGTAGCGGTATATATATTACCTGGTACCGCTCCAGACGCAGCCTGTGATGTCATTAACTCTGTAGTGGCCAGGCTTCAAACACAACATCCAAACGCATTTGTGGCGATCTCTGGAGATTTTAACAACATCTCCCTCTCTGCAACTCTACCAACTTTCCAACAGTTTGTCAGCTGCTCCACCAGAGAAAACAAAACGTTGGACTTATTTTATGCAAATATTAAAAATGCATACAGCTCCTTTGCCCTGCCACCTTTAGGAAGATCAGACCATAACCTAGTTCTTCTCTCCTCCTCCTACAAGCCCATCGTTCAGCAACAACCAGTCATTAGAAAGGCTATTAGAACCTGGTCTAATGAAGCTGAAGATGCTCTGAGAGGATGCTTCGAGGCTACAGACTGGAACGTCCTATGTGAACCTCATGGAGATGACATCAACGCCTTGACTGAGTGTGTGACAGATTATATTAACTTCTGTGTGGACAGCACCGTTCCAACAAGAACAGTGAGGTGCTTCCCCAATAACAAACCCTGGATCACCAGTGACCTGAAAAAGCTGCTGAACATCAAAAGAAAGCTTTTAGGGATGGAGACAGGGAGTTATTGAAGTCCACACAAAAACAACTTAAAACACAAATGAAGAAGTGCAAGGAGGACTACAGGAAGAAGTTGGAAAGTAAGCTTCAGAAAAACAATGTGAGGGATGTGTGGTCAGGAATGAAGAAGATCACTGGCTTCGGGATAAAGGAGGATCAGACTGATGGAGGTCTGGACAGAGCGAATGAACTGAACATGTTCTTCAATAGGTTTAGCTCACCTCCTGCTTCAACCCCAACTAGCCACACACCCTCCATGAGCCCACAGCTTTCCTGTCACACCTCCACTCTGTCACCCTGCAGCTCAGTCAAGGACCTGGACACAACCTCATCTCCCTCCACATCAGGACTTCCTGAAACCTCCTCTGCCTCCACCTCCACTCTGTCTGTCTCCTGTAACCAAGTCATGCAACAACTGGTGAAACTGAACCAGAACAAGGCTGCAGGTCCAGATGGTGTCAGTCCCAGAGTTCTCAAGACCTGCTCAAAACAGCTATGTCCGATTCTCCAGCACCTGTTCAACACCAGCCTGAGCCAGAGAAGAATCCCGGTGCTGTGGAAAACATCCTGCCTTGTTCCAGTGCCTAAAAAACCACAACCAGCTGAACCAAAAGACTACAGACCAGTCGCCCTGACATCTCACGTCATGAAAGTCCTGGAGAGACTCTTACTGGCTCACCTCAGCAAGCAGGTGAAGACCTTTCAGGACCCACTACAGTTTGCATACCGTAATGGGCTTGGGGTTGAAGATGCCATCATATACCTGCTTCAGAGAGCCCACTCTCATCTGGACCAGTCAGGCAGCACTTTGAGGGTCATGTTCTTTGATTTCTCAAGTGCTTTTAATACGATTCAGCCTGCTCTGCTGTGTGAGAAGCTGCAGAAATTCCAGGTGGATCCCTCCACAACCACCTGGATTTACGACTACCTCACAAACAGACCACAGTTTGTGAGACTGAAAGGTTGTGTGTCTGAGATGGTGGTCAGCTACACTGGAACACCACAAGGGACTGTACTTTCACCATTTCTATTCACGCTGTACACCTCAGACTTCCAGTACAACTCTGAGTTCTGTCATCTGCAGAAATACTCTGATGACTCAGCAGTTGTTGGGTGTATCAGTGATGGACAAGAAGCAGAGTACAGAGAACTGGTCGGTCAGTTTGTGAAATGGTGCGGTGACAATCATCTCATCTTGAATACCAAGAAAACAAAGGAGATGATTGTTGACTTCAGGAGGAACAAGAACACACATAGAAGTGTTTCCATCATGGGAGAGGAGGTGGAGGTGGTGGAGGAATACAAGTACCTTGGAGTTCAGCTGGACAACAGACTTGAGTGGAAAAGCAACACTGAGTACATTTACAAGAAAGGTCAGAGCAGACTCTACTTCTTAAGGAAGCTGAGATCTTTTAACGTCTGCACCAAAATGTTGCAAATGTTCTACAGGTCTGTTGTTGAAAGTGCAATCAGCTTTGCAGCAATCTGCTGGGGCAGCGGCATCAGAACCAGAGACTTGAAAAGAATTAACAAACTGATCAAGAAAGCTGGTTCTGTGCTTGGAGTAACTCTGGAGCCGCTGGAGTTGATCATCAAAAAAAGAATTCTGTACAAGCTGACGAAGATAATGGAAGATCCTTCACACCCTCTACACAACGCCGTGACGAAACAACAGAGTGTGTTCAGTGGGAGGCTTGTTCAAGTCCGATGCAAGACAGAGAGATACAGAAGATCCTTCCTTCCAGCAGCTATCAGGCTGAAGAACAAAGCCCTTAATTAATTAATGTGATTGTTTAAAAAAAAAAAAAAAAAAAAAAAAAAAAAATTACTACTACTACAATATTGAATTTCCCTTTGGGATTAATAAAGTATTTTTCATTCATTCATTCATTCATTCATTCATGTATGTATCAGTGTATGTATGTATTGATGTATGTATACATATTTGTATCTCTGTATGTATGTATGTATGTATGGAACGATATTTCTGAATTAATGTATGTACGTATATAATGTATCTGTGTATGTCTGTATGTATGTATGAATTTGATCCCTCGGGATCAATAAAGTATCTATCTATCTATCTATCTATCTATCTATCTATCTATCTATCTATCTATCTATCTATCTATCTATCTGTCTGTCTGTCTGTCTGTCTGTCTGTCTGTCTATCTATCTGTCTATCTATCTGTCTATCTATCTATCTATCTATCTATCTATCTATCTATCTATGTATGAATGCAAGTATGTATGTATTCATGAATGCCTGTATATATGTACGTATTTATGTATTCATACATGAATGTATGTATGTATGCATGCATATATGTACATAGGGGCGGCATGGCTCAGCAAGGTGCATCGGTCGTCTTGTAACCCAAGGGTTGCTGCTTCGATCTTCGGCCAAGTTGAGTCCATGTCGAGGTGTCCTTGCTCCTGATGGGTCGTGGTTATCGCCTTGCATGGCACCTTCCACCATCAGTGTGTGAATGGGTGAATGTGATGTATGATGTATGTCTGGATATATGGACGTATTTATGTATTTATACATGCATGTATGTATATATGTATGCGTGTATGTATGTCTGTAGCTATACATGTATGTATTTATGTATCTATTAATATATGTATGCCTTCTATCCATTTTCTACTGCTCATCTGGAGTCCGGTTTCCGGGGCAGCTGCCTAAGTGGGGTAACTCTAAGGGACAGCCAGGCTGCCCTGCAGTGAAAACTCTTGTCGACCTTGTATTTGCATTTGTCTTTTCGTTACTAACCACAGCTATAATACATGTATGTATGTACAAACATGCATACATACGTACACACAAACACTCATTCATACATATGTACACACAAACATACATGCATATATAAATACATACAAACATGCATACATGCATACATGCATACATGCATACATACATACATACGAAAATACAAACATACAAGGCAAGGCAGTTTATTTGTATAGCACATTTCATATACATGACAATTCAAAGTGCTTTACATAAAACAAAGACATTACTGATATTTCGAAATAGTAAAAGGCATCAACACATCACAATAAAATAATAAATTACATTAAAATGATTAAAAGCAATGTAAAAAAAAAAACAAAAAAAAAAACTTAACATGCAGATTTCATGCATAGGCGCATGAGAAAATAAATGTTTTTAACCTGGATTTAAAAATATCCACTGGCAGTTTGGTCCACTTGTTTGCAGCGAAACAGCTAAATGCTGCTTCACCATGTTTAGTCTGGACTCTGTTGTGGACTAGTTGACCAGAGTCTTTGGATCTAAGACATCTGCAAGGTTTATATTCTCTGAACATACCTACCTAAATACATACATACATACATGCACATTATACATACATACTTATATGCATGCATAAATAAATGATTTTTTTATCCATATGTGCACACATACTTAAATACATACATACATATATACATATATACAAACATACATACATATATACATACACACATATATACATACATACATACATACATACATACACATGTACATAATCCCAAAAACATACACATACATATTTACCTACATACATACATACATCCATCCATACATACATACATATCTACATGCATACATGAAAACATACACACATAAACACAAACATACACACATACATATATATACAAACATACATACATATATACATATATACATTCATACATACATTTAAATAAATACACATACTTACGTAAAAACATACAAACAACTATA
>NC_055689.1:37085978-37095978 GCF_017639745.1 Melanotaenia boesemani | reverse complement strand
TACATTCATAAATTCATACATACATACATACATACATACATACACACATACATATATACATAAATACATATGTACATTCATACATGCATGCATAAAAAGAAACATGCATATAGAGATACAAACAAATACATACATACATATATACATTCATACATACATACATACATACATACAGTCATACATACATACATACATACATACATACATACATTCATACATACATACATACATACATACATGCATGCATAAAAAGAAACATGCATATAGAGATACAAACAAATACATACATACATACATATATTAAAAAAACATATATACATATATACACACATACATACAAACAAACATAAATATCTACATTCATTCATACATACATACATACATACATATATACATTCATACATGCATGCATAAAAATAAACATACATACACAAATAAAAAACAAATACATACATACAAACATACATACATACATACATAAATATATACATTCATATATACATTCATACATACATTCAGACATGCATACATACATACATACATACATACATACATATATACATACACACATACATATATACATAAATACATATATACATTCATACATACATACATACATACATACATACATACATACATACATACATACATACATACATACATACATACATACATACATACATACATATATACATAAACACATACATATATACATTAAATACATATATACATTCATACATACATAAATACATATATTCATGCATACATACATACATACATACATACATACATTCATACATGCATACATACATACATATATACATTCATACATGCATGCATAAAAAGAAACATACATACATAAATACAAACAAATACATACATACAAACATACATACATACATACATATAGACATTCATACATACATACACACATACATACAGGCATACATAAATACATACATTCATACATACATACAAATAAATACAAATAAATACAAATACATACATACAAATATGCAAAGAACTATAAATACTTATATACATACATAGATACGTACATACATACATACATACATATATACATACATACATACATATATACATTCATACATGCATGCATAAAAAGAAACATGCATATACAAATACAAACAAATACATACATACATACATACATATAAAAAAAACATATATAAATATATACACACATACATACATACATACAAATATACATAAATATCTACATTTATTCATACATACATACATACACAAATACAAACAAATACATACATACAAACATACATACATACATAAATACATACATATATACATTCATACATGCATGCATAAAAAGAAACATACATACACAAATACAAACAAATACATATATACAAACATACATACATACATACATACACACATACATACATGCATACATAAATACATACATTCATACATACATACATACATACATACAAACATACAAACATACAAATAAATACAAATACATACATACAAATATCTAAAGAACTATACATACTTATATACATACATAGATACGTACATACATACATACATACATACATATATACATCCATACATACATACATATATTCACGCATACATACATACATACATACATACATACATACATACATACATACATACATACATACATACATATATATACATTCATACATGCATGCATAAAAAGAAACATAAACACACAAATACAAACAAATACATACATACAAACATACATACATACATACATATAAACATACATACATACATACATACATACATACATACATACATACATACATACATACATACATACATACATACATACATTCATTCATACATACATACATACATACATACATATATTCATGCATAAATACATACATACATACATACATACATACATACATACATATATACATTCATACATGCATGCATAAAAAGAAACATACATACACAAATACAAACAAATACATATATACAAACATACATACATACATATAGACATACATACATACACACATACATACATGCATACATAAATACATACATTCATACATACATACATACATACATACATACAAATAAATACAAATACATACATACAAATATCTAAAGAACTATACATACTTATATACATACATAGATACGTACATACATACATACATACATACATACATACATTCATAAATACATACATACGTACATACAAATAAATACACATACTTACATACATACATACAAACAACTATACATACTTATAAATACATAAATACATTATAAAATTTCATATATATATATATATATATATATATATATATATATATATATATATATATATATTTCGGCATAGTGAGAGTAAACAAAAGACGTTACAGAAAGAAAATAAAAAAGGGTGTAGGCAGAAGCTAATAGCGTATAAAATGCCTACACATTACTAAAACAATGTTACCAATTAACATAATCAACTAAATTAACGTTGAAAAAAGATTTATATCATCACCACCACTGATAGTAAGAGCAACTTACAAAAATATTACCCACAAAATCTTTTCCATTTCATTTATCATGATACTTCATTATTATATCATTTGTGTACTTCCTTTTAAAAGATTTCAAAGTAGAAGTAATTTCTAAGTCATCAGTACAACTGGGCCACAGTTTGACGCCAGTGACGGATACACAGTGAATCTTAACATTTGTCGTACCTCGTGTTTGCTAAACATTTCATTTTATAACATTTCTCCCTCTTTTTAAACAGAATGGCAATTGATTATTATTAACTTTATACATAATTTGAATTGTGTTGTAATCTACTGGATCACTAAATTTCAGTATGTGTACATGAATAAATACTGGATTTGTTGCTTCACAGTACTTTTTTGTTTTTTTACAAATTATACATACAGCCTTTTTTTTCTTTTTTGCTGTAGAAAAACTGAATTTGTGTTTGTGTGATAAGTGCTTCCCCAAATCCCTACACAATAGGTCATACATGGGACAATCAATGAGTTTAATGGAATAAAGGTGATTTCTGACACAGACAGTCCTTTACTTTGTACAGTGTTACAATAGATTTTGACATCTTGGTTTTGACATCATTTATATGTGCTTTCCACTTTAGATTATGGTCTACAACAACGCCTAAAAACTTAATTTCTGTAACTATGTCAACTACATGATTTATTATTTTAATTTTTTTGTAACTTTTTGATGTACGTTATCATCAGCAAATAAAATGCACTTTAACAACAAATCATTTATAAACAGTATAAACAATAAAGGGCCCAGTACAGAGCCCTGAGCACTTATCAATGACTGTACTTATCAGTGACCATTTTAGTCTTATGGAAAATATTTTTTCCAGTATTTTGGGGAACTGAGGTAACGATGATGTGGGTGTATAGTTCAGCAGCAGATGTTTATCAGCAGTTTTATATACGGGAACTTTTTCTGGGAATTTCCCAGCAGTCAGTGACAGACTGCAGATGAAGTGAAAGGCTTAACAACAGATTTAATAACAAGTTTGATCAAACATGCTGTGACCGTTCCAGTCAGCTGATTCTTTATTACTGAATTTATCTACAATAATAACAATTTCCTCTTCATCAGTTTGTTTGATGAACATGGACTTTTCATTCATGGTAATCATGTTTTAACCACATCAGCACTGGTTGGAGCTCCAGTGCAGTCGGATATTTCTTTACCAATAAGAACAAAATGTTCATTAAATTTGTTAGAAATTAAACTTCTTTCAGTAACGACTTCGTTTTCAGAATAGAAAAAAGGGATAGAATTACAATTTGTTATCATCTCTTTTATCATCTCTTCCATGTATTATTCATATTGTTTCTGTTATTTTCTAATAATTTACTGGAAAACTTTTTTGTTTCACATCTCAATAAACTTGTATGTTTATTTTTTATAATTCTTGTATTTGTTTTCAGCCTCCACTGTTTTTTGTTTAAGAAACATTTTGAATAATGAATTTTTCTTCTTACAAGCGTTTTTTAGACCGTTGGCCGTCCAAGGCTCGTCTTGGTTTTACCCTTTTTAATAACAGAGGGCAATTTTTATTATATAAGTTGGATAATATAGTTATTAAATCCTCATATTCATTGTCAATATTATCAACATGAACGTTACTCCAGTCTTGAGTTTCCGAATCATTTTTAAGTTGGTTTCTGGAAGTTTCTGTTACATTTCTGGTAAAAAACACTGAGTCTGTTTCAGGTGTTTAAACCAGCATCAAAGCAGGCCGATGATCACTCACAGCATTTATAAGACCAGCTGTTATATTCCTGACAACGTTTGTAAGGATATGGTCGATAAGCGAAGCGAAGGAGGGAACGTTATGGAGGTGCAGTCCCACACACAACACAGGATTAATAAACTGATATTTGTTTGATAGACAACTTGACGTAATATACAAAGCAGCCCCACCGCCTCCTTCTTAGACCTACCGGTGGTACACAGATCATAACCCGTCACTGGCACCGAGTTAACTGGATCATCTTTTAACCACGTTTCAGAACATTTCTTCTATAGTGCTGCAAACAGTTTTGGATTTTTAAAAATTGGTAGTAAGACTTCTGCTATTAAAATGTATTATTGATAGTGTTTGTTCAAGAATTATACTTTTTACTTGGTCACCATAAAGTACTTATACTTTATATATTGTAAAAAAAAATGGTTTTCAGGATCAATGTCATTTTCTGCAGCGTGTGGTCTGTGTATTCAAATCCTTAAAACATAAATCATTTTCCATGATAACACTTTCATATACAAAGATATTATGTTCTATAGCTGTGTTGGTTGTACTCATTCGTATGTATGTATATATATATACATACATACATGCATACAAACAAATATACACATACAGACAGACGTACTTAAGTACATGCACACACACACACACACACACACACATATATATATATATTTACACATAAGGGATAATGTCCGTGGAGGTGGCCATTATCATAAATTAATGGATGACGTGGAGGCGTGAACCTCCTTCACCTCGACGGGCATTATCCTGCTTATACCACGGTCTATTAAGAAGGAAAACAAATATTAAATAAATTATTGTTGTGTTAATGTTGTTTTACCAGTAAAACTAAGTTTTTTAACAAGAAGCGGCTGAGTGACTATTTCTTTGTGATGCGTTGCCAAGGTAACCGGCTCTGAAACTGAACCTGCAGCTTGGTTGGTCAGCTGTTGTGTTAGACCTGATCAGTGGAGGGAAGGGAGACGATTGATTAACGTTATGTTACGTGACACACACATTTCAGAGGGCTGCAGCTCTTACAGCTGGTATGTGTCCAGAGGATGATGCAACATTTTGTTTCAGTCAAAGTCCACAGATGGTTTACTAAGTTTTTTAAGAGATATCATCCACCACTCTGATCATTAAATGTGATGTAAGTCTGTCCTAAATGGTTTTTATAAAGTTATCCACCATTCACTCTGTATTAAGTAAGTGTGGTGGAGGAGGATTTTCTCCCCCACTGAAGGTGAAAGGTGTAGAACATGGCAGTAACTGTGGGGTGGAGTAGAGCGTCTTTATATGTACCCATATCCCATGTTGGGCTGTACTGGTCAGACTGCTTCACTCGTCACACGGAGCGGGACGTTAATCTGCATCATATGATTGGTGTGTTTTCTCTTTTTTTAGACACGTGGAGCAGCATGTCCTACTATACTGTGCTGAGAGGTTGCTGGTTTGTCTCCGTTTGGATGTCCTCCAGCTCCTCCAGCTCATCGGCCCTCCGTACGACCTAAACCCGGCATATAGGGTTGTTCTGGGAAATAGTCAGTTTTTATGTTTTATTATTGTTTTAAAAGAAAATGTTTAAATAAAATGTCATTTTTATGGAAATCCAGCTGCCAAGGTGCTTTTATTTAAACCTACTCTTGCACCTGTTTTCACAGCGATGCGCATCGCAGACATGATCTGGCGCATCTGCAGCCGGCGTCTGAGTTTCTGTTGCCATGGTTACCGACTGCCGTTCAGTCAGCGCAATAATTTACAACAATAAGTCTGTTTGACCGGAACTTCTTTCATAGGTGTTCATTATCACTTTTTAATGGACTCCCTTCAGCCAATCAGAATCGAGTATTCACCCAGACCGTGGTATAAACACACATATATACATACGTACATACATGTATTCATATATACTTACATACATAACACACAAACACACACATTCATACATACGTGTCATGTCTTATTGTCTTTTAGTTTGTCAGGATTTTGGTTATATTTCTGGTTTTTATCATGTTTAGTTTCTGTTTAGATCACGGTTTGGGTTTTTGGTTTTGTCATGTTTAGTCCAGGTTTCCCTCAGGCGCTGTGTTTTTTCCTCCCTGGCTCATTAGCTCACCTGGTTTGATTCTGATTCCCTTCACCTGTTCTCAGTTTGTTCCCCTGTGTACAAACACCCCATGCCTTCAGTTCTTCCCTGTCAGATCCTCCTGGTTTGTCCCGGTCTGTGTGGTTCTCTGTCCTGAGTTTAATGGAAAATAAACCACTGTCACCTGCACAGTTCTGCCTCCGATCCCTCCACCATTCTTTACACATACGTATATACGAACATGCATACATGCATATATCATTCATACATACACACACAGGTACATCCGTACATCCTTACATCATATACACATACATACATGTATGTATATATGTTTGTAAGGCAAATGCAACAGGAAGATCATATATAAAGTGGATGTATGTACGGAGTAGCTCCACCAGATACCTGGAGAACCATCAGACATCTCCATCCAGAAGAGAGCAGTCCTAGGAACAGCTGAGATACTGGAGGACCCTGAAGCTCCCAGGACTCTGGTGGAGGACCGGAGCTGGAGATGAGCAGCTACCCGGGGAGGGAAGGGTTAAGTTGTACGTACGTACATCTGCGTCTCCTTTCTGTAGCTGGAACCGCTGCTTCTTCTTTTTCCTTTTCACCATTTTAAATGAAAGAAAAGCATTGATCACACTGATTGAACCGCACATGCACTGATCAGTTTGTGTCTTTAATTTCTAAAATGTCATTGGTTTACATGAGATTATTAGACTGTGTACAGCAGAATCATAAACCATGAAGAAAAACAGGATTCTTAAGAAACAGCAGGGAAAAATTCACATTAATGATGTTATTGATGAGCTGATCGGGAGTTTGGTCTCATCTAATCAGAGCAGCTTCTGAATCTTCCCATTAAACTCTGCGTTTCCAAACCGAGGGCAGGAAGAAGTAAGAAAGAGGACAAAAAGCAAAAGGAAGGAAGAACCTGAGCCGTGACACATTTCAGACCATCGCTTCCTGTCTTCAGCTCTGACTCTCAGCTGCTGAGATCTGTAGCATCATTCTGTTCATTCAGCTAAAACTCCTACAAAGTCTGTGTGAATGTAAATAAAAGCAGAATCCATCCATCCACATTTCATCACCAGCAGATCACCAACATGTCAGAGGATGAAACGGAGACATTTCACCATGAGGTGGAAAATCTGAGCTCACAGTGCATCTGATGCAGCATGTTGTTCATCTTCTACTGGAGATAAAAGATGAGTTAATGAGATTTTTTAAGGAGGTGGTAAATTAGCTTCAGTCCAAACCTCACAAACTCCGGACTTCCAGTCGGGATGTTTTGGTGAACGTGTGTGATGCAGAGAAAACACTTTGCAGCAGCAGATTTTTCCAAACTGAAAGTAAAAATTTTGCCTGACAGGCAACGACAGGAAGTAAAATAAGACAAACAGGACAAAACCACAGAAATCAACACCTCATCGGAGGTTTCAGACCCTTTTCAGTCTGACTGCAGCTCAAACGGACAAATCACAGGCCAGAAAAGACGGAGCGCTGCCCCCTGCAGGCAGAACCAAGAACAGCAGCAGTTCTCTGTGCTGAACGCCACCTTCAGGTTGACCAATCCAATCAGACTTTTAAAATCTGAGGATGTGTTTCTCTGCCTGGCGAGGAGCACGCTGCAGGCACGGCTTCACCTCTTTTTGCTCCTCGGGCCAGTTCTCCGATCTGCTGACATTTTATGGCTTCAAAGATTTAAGGAAAAAGAGGATGTGAACACAAACGTGTGAATTTAGTGAAAACTGTGCTGCAGGTTTCATGTGCAGTGGCAGCTCTTCCTCTCCTCCTCTTCATCACTGACCGCTCTGATCGTTGATGTGCTTTACATTCACCTTATAAGAAAGATTTAACATCACGAGTGAAAAACACATCATCGCTCTGCAGCTTCCACACGAGTATTCTGACATCCGCTGGAGGTGCTCCAGCATCTGCACCCCAGGTTCAGGTTCCAGAAGGTTTCATGACCCCAAGGAGTAGTCCATGGACCAGGAACAAGTCTTGTTTATTCTGAGAAATCTGGATCATCAAAGTGGGAGTTCTGTTCCATCATCGGAGCTTAAATGAATCCCAGCTGAGTTACCACGGTAACTGGAGCTGGAGAACCCGTCTGATCTGGACCAGGATAATTTTCCAGTTGTTCCAGAAATTCCACAGTTGTCTTTAAGCAGCCAGAAAAACAGTGAAGTAAATGAAATGTTTTAAGCTTCAGGAAAATCAGACAAAAGTACTTTAAAGCCACAATCATGTTGCGTAGGATTTACTGCATCAGCAACCCTGAATGTGCCTACGAGCCAGAAACGGAGTGCTCCTGCAGGGACATGTCGGCCTTTTTTTCCTCTAAAGATGACCTGAAGGACGTTTTCTGTTTGACCGCGTCCTGTGTTGGACTTTCACAAACACAGGAGGACGAACTCGGCTCTGGATAAACCCCGAGCCTTTCGCATGTTTAATGTAGATTAACGCACAGTTTTATAGATAAAAATGTGCATATATGTATAAAATATCATTTATATTTAAAGCGTTTTCTTCATTCCCGTGTGTGTGTGTAAAGCCCAACCACAGCTAGAAGTCCTGCAACATGACTGCATATTTACTGTCAGATAAATTAAAAATAAGCGAAAGCAGAAAACATCCGGATGATGAAGAGCAAAATCCTCAGAAGCTGATCCAACCTGCAGCTTCCGGCTCAGTTTCCTGTTAGACTTTTACCGTAGTCCAACCAGGATGAGGTCAGGTGACGGTCAGGCTCGGATTTGGTGAGGATGGCGATGATGAAGAAGCTGAACTGTATCCAGACAGATCCGGAACAGCTCCGAGTCTGCAGGGAAGGAAAAATCTCAGAAAAAGGCTGAAATGATGGAATCGGCACACTTTGAAGGGTTGGGATCGTTTCCAGTTTCCTGGAATGTTTCCAGTCTGAACCAGCTTCGTGTCCAACTGAAACCTTTCCCACATCAACTCTTTTCTTTTAACAGATGTTTAATGATGAATTAAATGATGTTTATGAGACTAAATATGAGTTCAAGCTGTCTGATAAAAGGGAAAATAAAAAAGAATCTGATTCATCTGGATTCTCATGAAACTCAACTTTCTGGAGCTGAAGAATAAACGAACGAGATTCCGGTTTAACGCGATCAAATCCAAACAAGCTCAGTTATAGTAATGATTATACAGTATTTATAAGCTACAGTAATCGTTTTATATCACGTTATAAATATATTTTGACCTAATAAATAAACATACAAGTTAAATAATTCAATCCATATATGACGTATTCAGTGTTATGAGAATGAATCAAAATTTTCTGGGGGGGTAAACACACGTGAGGAGTGCAAAGCAGTTTGTGTTTCCCTCAAACACAATTTTCTGCAGTGATGACTGATGTCACAGTGACATCACCGCTGGGCGGGGCAACAGTCTGATGGCTTTAAGGCCGGATCTCCGAGCGGTTCTGCTCCGAGCCTCGGCTTCGTAAAGGGTTGTGCTGTAAATACGCTGCAGCCGTCCTCCTCTCTTTGGTCTCCATCTGGTCTCCGTCCGGTCCCCCTGAACCGCTCACACCTCCCCCACATCGAAGGCCCTCATCAGCAGGTCCAGGTCCCCCA
>NC_055689.1:37058478-37080978 GCF_017639745.1 Melanotaenia boesemani | reverse complement strand
TTGGTTCTGATCTGGTTTCAGTTTGGCTCTGATCTGGTTTTGGTTTGGTTCTGATCCAGTTTTGGTTTGGCTCTGATCTGGTTTGGTTTTGATCTGGTTTTTGTTTGGCTCTGATCTGGTTTGGTATTGATCTGGTTTTGGTTTGGCTCTGATCCCATTTCGGTTTGGTTCTCATCCAGTTTCGGTTTAGTTCTGACCTGGTTTTGGTTTGGCTCTGATCTGGTTTGGTATTGATCTGGTTTTGGTTTGGCTCTGATCCCAATTCGGTTTGTTTCTGATCCAGTTTTGGTTTGGTTTTGATCTGGTTTTGGTTCTGATCCGGTATCGGTTTGGCTCAGATATGGTTTTGGTTTAGCTCTGATCCGGTTTTGGTTTGGTTCTGATCCGGTTTCAGTTTGGCTCTGATCTGGTTTTGGTTTGGTTCTGATCTGGTTTCAGTTTGGCTCTGATCTGGTTTTGGTTTGGTTCTGATCCAGTTTTGGTTTGGCTCTGATCTGGTTTGGTTTTGATCTGGTTTTTGTTTGGCTCTGATCTGGTTTGGTATTGATCTGGTTTTGGTTTGGCTCTGATCCCATTTCGGTTTGGTTCTCATCCAGTTTCAGTTTAGTTCTGACCTGGTTTTGGTTTGGCTCTGATCTGGTTTGGTATTGATCTGGTTTTGGTTTGGCTCTGATCCCAATTCGGTTTGTTTCTGATCCAGTTTTGGTTTGGTTTTGATCTGGTTTTGGTTCTGATCCGGTTTCGGTTTGGCTCAGATATGGTTTTGGTTTAGCTCTGATCTGGTTTTGGTTTGGTTCTGATCTGGTTTCAGTTTGGCTCTGATCTGGTTTTGGTTTGGTTCTGATCCAGTTTTGGTTTGGCTCCGATCTGGTTTGGTTTTGATCTGGTTTTGGTTTGGCTCTGATCCCATTTCGGTTTGGTTCTGATCCACTTTTTGTTTGGTTTTGATCTGGTTTTGGTTCTGATCCGGTTTCAGTTTGGCTCTGATCTGGTTTTGGTTTGGTTCTGATCTGGTTTCAGTTTGGTTCTGATCTGGTTTAGTTTTGATCTGGTTTTGGTTTGGCTCTGATCCCATTTCGGTTTGGTTCTGATCCAGTTTTGGTTTGGTTTTGATCTGGTTTTGGTTTTGATCTGGTTTTGGTTTGGCTCTGATCTGGTTTTGGTTTTGATCTGGTTTTGGTTTAGCTCTGATCTGGTTTGGTTTTGATCTGGTTTTGGTTTGGCTCTGATCTGGTTTGGTTTTGATCTGGTTTTGGTTTGGCTCTGATCTGGTTTGGTTTTGATCTGGTTTTCGTTTGGCTCTGATCTGGTTTGGTTTTGATCTGGTTTTGGTTTGGCTCTGATCTGGTTTGGTATTGATCTGGTTTGGTTTTGATCTGGTTTTGGTTTCGCTCTGATCTGGTTTGGCTCTGATCTGGTTTGGTATTGATCTGGCTTTGGTTTGGCTCTGATCTGGTTTGGTTTTGATCTGGTTTGGTTTGGCTCTGGTTTTGGTTTGGTTTTGATCTGGTTTTGATTTGGCTCTGATCTGGTTTGGTTTTGATCTGGTTTGGTTTTGATCTGGTTTTGGTTTGGCTCTGATCTGGTTTGGTTTTGATCTGGTTTTGGTTTGGCTCTGATCTGGTTTGGTTTTGATCTGGTTTTGGTTTGACTCTGATCTGGTTTGGTTTTGATCTGGTTTTGGTTTGGCTCTGATCTGGTTTGGTTTTGATCTGGTTTTGGTTTGGCTCTGATCTGGTTTGGTTTTGATCTGGTTTTGGTTTGGCTCTGATCTGGTTTGGTTTTGATCCGGGTTATTTGCTGCTCTCAGTTACTTCCTGTGCAGAAGTTTCAAGTTAAAAGCAGCTGTTTGGTTTCAGCTCTTACTGTGGAAGAGTTTGTTTTTCTTGCTGTGAATCCAGATGAAAGTAGCTGATCCCAGATGCTGGAACTCGGATGCTCTCTGTATGTATCAGCAGATGTTTGACACCGCACTGACATCACGGTAGCCTCACCTCTGTCGCCATGGTGATGTAACACCAGCGTGCAGGATGGGATTAGCGCAGGATTACTGATAGCGAGCCATCTGGATGAAAGCGCTGCAGCTGATCTCTGAGCTGAGGATTAAAGCTTCAGATTTATTCAACCATCCGTCTCACTGATTATCTGGGGCACAGATGCATGCTGGGAAGGCCGTCAGGTCGTCTGACCTCACGGAGGAAATGCAGACGTCGCTGTGTTCCTGTTTAACAGTTACCTGCTCGGAGGGTGAGATGGTGGGTGGGATCGGACGCTGACCTTCCGACTCCTCCAGCCAGTTCCTTCGAGCCAGCTCCTCCCACTCAGCCTGCATCTTATCCCAGAACTCCGTGTCCGACTGGAACAAAACACAAACAGACACTGAGCCCAGAAACACCACATTCCTACATCTCCCATGATGCACCTGGTCAGGGCTTCAGATAAAAGCAGCAGAAACAGACAGTCATTTCATCACTCAGAAAACTGGACCAGAACTCGTGGAATCAGGTCTTGGGCTGGCCACTTTGAAACAGCAGGACTCAGCAGGTTTCAGGTCCGTCTGAACATCATCAGAAACATGACTGAGCCGCACACACGGTTGGTACTGATCTGATTTATGATGCAACAGTTAGCCCATTGTCTGACTGCAGCTTCATCCGTAACTAGCTGAACTGGTCTGAACTGGTCAGAACTGGTCTGAACTGGTCTGAACTGGTCTGAACTGGTCAGAACTGGTCTGATGTGTGTAGTGATGGAGGATTTCTGAATGTTTGGGGTGGTGTTTTAGGAGGTCACCGGGTGCAGCTAAATTCAGCCTCCATCACAGTGATGAAGAGGAGCTGTCAATCAGCAGCTCTTCAATCAGAGCCCTCCGATCGGATCCCTGATCCCAGCTGATGGACACAAAAACTCTCAGGCTCCAGAACCCAGATTTAATATTGGAGAGAAAATCTGCACTTTAATCAATGAGGGCTTAGCTCACCTGCCTGAGTCCCTTTGAAGCCTTTAACATCCACATCCTCAGACCTGAAACCTGAACCATTATCAGACCAGAAACATGAATGACCTCAGACCTGATACCTGGATCATCCTCAGACCTGAAACCTGAAACATAAATAAATCCAAGTTGCCAGTTATCAGCATGTCTTTGCTGTTGCTCTTCCAATGAAACCGACCTGGATGAGAACTAGTTACCAGCTAAACCAGCCAAGCAATCAACTGTGAGTCGGACGTCTCCAAACCACGGTTAGGAGGCTGAAGTCTGAGAAGGTAACACCAGGAGCATCTCCGGTATATTGAGGACTTTATTGGAGTTGACCAGATTACAACAATACTGAAAAAAGACCAGAGAAAACAGCAGCGGCTGCAGATGGAGGTGTAAGCAGGCGTACCACACGCTTTAGTCGTAAATATAGGGAACTGGTCAAAGTGGCATAAATGATATAAATCAAAGGAAAAATTGAGGATATATAGTGGCAACCAATTTGTGACGAGCATGGAGCTAATGCTAACCGTGGGCGGTGGCGGGATTGGCACCACGTCAACACTGCTAGATGAAGTAGGGTGGCATTTAACCCCCCGCCTTCAGTGAACAGAAACCCCTAAACAACACCGGTGAAATGGCCCGAAGTGGTCCGTGGTGAGTCTGTTATCCCCCTTTCACCCGGTTTATGGCGGTATTAGACAAGCATCAATTGACACAGTCACACCAGCATGCTGCTAATGCTAACTCAGAAGCCGTCATATATGTATCCAATTGTTTAATTGATCATCGTCATTTACTTGTGGCACGAAAATGGGTTTTCTTCTCAAACAATCCTACCATTTAATGCTAATCCAGGTAGACTAACCTACTCTCAAGGGTCTACCTGCTGGAGCTGAACCACACCGACCAGATCCAGCAGAGGTATTTCTTCACACTGGATCTCCAATGGAGTTACTATGGAAGTCAAAAGGAAGTGTTTACAAAGGAAGAGGGGATACGAAACAGACTAAGGAGACGAGGGAGTCGGCTACTGCTACCTGCAGTAACTCTGTCCAATGTGCGATCGAAGGAACAAGACAGACGAGCTTGCATCATTACTGAAGTCTGATCCAGATTACAAACAACCAATGTGTTCTGTTTCACAGAGACATGTCTCTCTCAGGATGTGGACATTCACCTGGACGGTTTTGACATCATTTGCTTTGACAGGGATGCAGCAAGAACATGGAAGTCTGTTGACTGTGGGCTCTGCATGGCTGTCAACAGCGAGTGGACAACAAACATTACAGTGAGAGACCAGAGCTGTAAACATTATGAACTTATGATTGTGTTTTTCAGACCACACTATCTGCCCAGAGTTCTCCCAGATCTTAGTGTACATCCCAGGGCCTGATTTTAACCGAGCTGCTGAGCACATCACTAACAGCAACAACAGAGCTGTCAGTCTGACTGGAGAGCAGCCAGAGTTCCTCCTGGGGGGGCTTAACTGGTGCAACATCACCACACATCTGCCCCATGTAGAGCAATATGTTACAGTCCCCAGCTGAATACACAACCCCCACCAGAATGCACAACCCCCACCAGAATGCACAGACCCCACCAGAATGCACAGACCCACCAGAATGCACAACCCCCACCAGAATGCACAGACCCCACCAGAATGCACAACCCCCACCAGAATGCACAGATCCCACCAGAATGCACAACCCCCACCAGAATGCACAGATCCCACCAGAATGCACAACCCCCACCAGAATGCACAGACCCCACCGGAATGCACAGACCTCACCAGAATACACAACCCCAACCAGAATGCACAACCCCCACCAGAATGCACAATCCCCACCAGAATGCACAGCCCCCACCAGAATGCACAACCCCCACCAGAATGCACAGACCCCAGCAGAATGCACAACCCCCACAAGAAAGCACAGACCCCGGCAGAATGAGTAACTACTGAGCTGATGAACTGGGGCTTGTTTTTTTAATGATGATGGGGGGGGGGAGTTAACCTCTGGAAATGTGAGAGAGGCCTGGCAGAGGTTAAACATCCTGATGGACAGAGTCCACAAACCCACAGTATCCGACCACCCAGATCCTGCCATCTTTGCTCAGGCCTTTAACAACTTTTCACCTGTTTCAGCCAAAGCACAGCAACCACCTGGACCCCCAGCCCCTCCTACCATACCATCACTGGTGATGGACAGCTGGTGGCCTCCAGTCTACGTAAGGTGAACCCACCCAAGGCCTCTGACCCTGAAAGGCTGAGAGGGTTGAAGGACTGCTTCGTTCAGCCATGTGGAGTCCTCACCAGACTATTCCAGCAGCTTCTGGACTCTGGCTCGGTCCCCATCCAGTGGAAAAAGTCCATCATTATCCCAGTGCCTAAAAAGACCCACCGAAGGACCTGAAGGATTACCGGCCAGTCGCCCTCACATCGTATAAAAGCACAGAGAGAGTTCACCTCTTCACCTGTCTTCAGAGGATCACAGCTGATCCTGCAGCTGGAAAAACAGCCACAATCATTCTTTTATTTCTCAGGATAATTCTCACTAATCCATTACTGAGTTAGAAACGGTTTAATCTTTAAAACTTCACACATTTCATCAGACCTGTGCAGAGTGGAGTTATGTGAAATCTATAAAACTCTGACTGACAAGTGACTCAGCATGAGGACGAAACTGATCCTGAGTCTGCTGGAAACTGATCCCAGTTCAGCAGCATCATCTGCTGAATCATGAGGTCTCAGAGGAGACGCCGGTGGCAAGAAGTCTGACTCCCAGACCAGGACCTGATGTCAGCAAATCCAGCTGAGAGAGACGACTGATGTGAGACGTGAGACGCGATGGGACAGGAATGGTGTGGGTGGTGTGTGTTCACCTCAACCGCTGCCTTCGCTCGCACAAACTCGTCCTCCTGAGACTCGTTTCTGAGCAGCAGAGAGCGGGTTCGTCTGCGCTGTCTGGATGCAGCACAGTCCTGGAAACACACAGGAAGGTCGACCAGCAGATGTCAGCAGGAAAGTAAAAGTAAATAAACTTGAACAAAGTCAAAGCTGCTGCAGCACTGATTTATCCCAGGCTCCCTGAAGTGTACCTGCTGTCAGGAATAACCCTGAACTACAGAGATGTTATGACCTGTTTTGAAGAAATGAAGTCCAGATCGTCGAAGCTGTGTATGTCAAAGTTGTTCTTCATCAGCGGGTCCGTTTTAAACTCTGCAGACCTAAAGAGGAACAGACAGCCCTGTTAGTGCCCCCTACAGGCCACTCTGCTCTTTACACATCCAGACCTGCTGGTTCTGGACCACCTTGTCTGAAACATGAAGCCGGCAAGGAAACATCTGGAGGTGTAATACCAGCAACAGCCACCAGGTGCTGTTGCAGATCACCCACAGCCTCCAACATAGTTAATGGAATTCAGCTTTTCCCCGCATCACATAAATGTGTCATCAGCTACGTTCACCCCTCCGATTAGAATTCATGTTCAACAGAAATCTGACCAATCAGGTTAAAGCTTTTAGCTCCCCACCTGGTGGTGATGCACTTCAGTTTAAATAATAAAAATATTCAACAACTCAGTGAATCTAACAGTTCTGCTGCTTCATGGATAAAATATCTGAGTATCATCTGCACAGAACTGAATATTTATACCATGTTGTCTAATAAAGGAAGCACGTATGATGTCAAAAGTATTGGTCCAAGTACAGAACCCAGAGGAACTCCATGGCTTGCTCTGGTTGAAACAAGCTGAAATCTACCGGAGGAAACTGATCCAGAAACAGAACTGAATCTGTCAAACATTAGTGGGCTTACCACAGCAGTTCACTGGACGAGTGGTGGGACGTGCATCTCTTCTCGTATCTCCTCCGGCGTACCCCGTCCTCCACGTCCAGGTTCAACTCGTCCCATTTGTCCAGAGGAGACGACAGACTGACTGAGAACACAACAGAAGAGATCAGACGTTAAATCTGATGGGAAACACCTGGAGATGTCTGGCTGTTCAGGTGTGCATGTGACAGGAAAATCTCTGATTAGAACTTTTTGTTTTATTCCCAACTCATCAACTTCAAGGTTTTTAACTAAATGAGCAACAAAATGAACCCTAAGTGAGGCTGCTGACACTGAACAGGTATCACCATGACAACCTGAGCAGACATCACCATGACAACCTGAGCAGGCATCATAGGATCACCATGACAACCTGAGCAGACATCACCATGACAACCTGAGCAGGCATCATAGGATCACCATGACAACCTGAGCAGACATCACCATGACAACCTGAGCAGGCATCATAGGATCACCATGACAACCTGAGGAGACATCACCATGACAACCTGAGCAGGCATCATAGGATCACCAGACAACCTGAGCAGGCATCACCATGACAACCTGAGCAGGCATCACCATGACAACCTGAGCAGGCATCATAGGATCACCATGACAACCTGAGCAGACATCACCATGACAACCTGAGCAGGCATCATAGGATCACCATGACAACCTGAGCAGGCATCACCATGACAACCTGAGCAGGCATCATAGGATCACCATGACAACCTGAGCAGGCATCACCATGACAACCTGAGCATGCGCTTCTAGGTTTCTCTCTTATGTTCGTATGGAGAATACAAGAGAGACAAAAAACCTCTCAGAGAGCTTGTATGTGGAGCATAATGATGTCATGACCGAAGCCCAGAACATGAAAACTCATCCAACTGAGAGAAGTCAGTCATGTGACCGTCTGACATCAGCTGTGACGTTGAACAACCCAGTTGGATGAACTCACCTGAGTCCAGCGAGATCCTCTCAGGTGTTCTGGGACTGGCAGGCAGGTGTTCCACCTCTACCTGGATCAGCTCCGTCTCCTCAGTTCTGACCCGGCGTCGAGGACTCTTGAAGCTGCCCTTCATCCTTAAAGGGCTCCTCCTCAGCTCCCTGATGCTGGTGCTGCTCGCACCTGGATCACTGAGGTCTACCAGGTCCAGAGTTGTGGACAGAACTGCGGCAGAACAGGTTCACAGGTCAGTGGGTTAGCTGGTTAGCTGGTTAGCATGTTAGCTGGTCAATGGGTTAATTGGTTAGCATGTTAGCTGGTTAGTGGTTAGCTGGTCAGTGGGTTAGCTGGTTGGTAGGTAAGCTGGTTAGTGGATCAGATGGTCAGTGATTTATGTGGTTAGCTGGTTAGCGGTTTAGTTGGTTAGCAGGTTAGTGGATTAGCTGGTTAGTTGGTTAGCGGGCCAGCTTGTTAGTGGGCTAGCTCGTCAGTGGGTTAGCTGGTTGGTTGGTAAGCTGGTTAGTGGTTAGCTGGTCAGTGGGTTAGCTGGTTGGTTGGTAAGCTGGTTAGTGGATCAGATGGTCAGTGATTTATGTGGTTAGCTGGTTAGCGGTTTAGTTGGTTAGCAGGTTAGTGGATTAGCTGGTTAGTTGGTTAGCGGGCCAGCTGGTTAGAGGGCTAGCTGGTTAGTGGTATAGTTGGTTAATGGGTTAGCTGTTTAACTGGTTAATGGGTTAGCTGGTTAGCTGTTAGCGGGCCAGCTGGTTCGTGGTTTAGTTGGTTAATGGGTTAGCTGTTTAGTGGGCTAGCTGGTTAGTGGGTTAACTGGTTGGTGGGTTAGCAGGTTTGTGGGCTAGCTGATTAGTGGTTTAGTTAGTTGGTGGGTTAGCTGGTTAGTGGGCTAGCTGGTTAGCGGGTTTCATGTATGTTATTCTGTCAGTGAGGCTTCAGCAGAATTCAAACTGAAAAAATGTCTCATGAATCTCCACCTTCATGTCTTCTGGTGTTAGTTTACATTTTCAGAACTGGACCTAGAACAGAACTGTAGGTCCTTAGGTTTGTTTCAACAAACAAACTTTATTTATAAAGCGCTTTTCATGCAGAAGGCAACACACAAAGTGCTTTACATGATTTAAAAAAAAAAAAAAAAAAAAAAAAAGCAATTCATGCACATTCAAATAAAACAAACCTTAAAACAACCATTCAAAATGCAGCAGGAGACCACACCTCACACCCTAAGTGGCCCACTTTGGGTCAAAGGTGGTCTGTAAGTTATTATAACAAGCATCTCTGTAAACCCTAGAGATTAGATTAGAACAGGCGGAGCCGGTAAAGCGTAAGGTGAGTGTTAGCTCCTCCCATTTCTCCATATTGGTCATTTCCGGCTCCAGAATCCCAAGATGGTGATGATGTAAAAAATCAGCTGATTATTGATTACTAGTGTCTGCTGTGATGGACGCAGGACTCTGGAGATGTTCCTCTGTGTCCGGATTCTAGGGTCAGACCATTAATCAGCTGATACGGATCATTTTGGTCCTGATATCGGTATCAGAACTCTGTAACTGTTTCCTTCGTCGTCTTTACTGGATCAGTTGGAGCTGCTGAGCTGAAATTTCAGCCTCTGTTTCCTCTCAGAGTCTCGACTCTGCTTCCTGACAGTTTTCATGTAAATACAGCAGAGACCTGCCTGCTAATGAAGGTGAGGAGGAGATGGGAGGACGGAGGAGGTCAGAGGTGGTAATTAAAGCCTGAGCTTCCTGCTGGTTGCAGGTGACAGATGGGCACAGAGGAAGCAGGTCGGACAAGGACGGCGAGTTAGAGGAGGACAGACGGAGTGAGGAGGTGTGGGAGAAAACGGAGGAGCAGACAGGAAGTCAGAAAGTTAGGGAGGATGGTCCAGGTGAGTCCATGTTGACTTCAGGTTCCTGCTGCAGCTCACAGTCATGGAAGCTTCTGGATCTGAATCACATGTCCACTCAGTCTGAACCAGATCAGGGTTCAGGTGAGTCCTGGTGAGGAGACATCACCTGACTTACAGGGAGCAGGGTTCTCCACCTTTCTCTCCACCCTGAAGACATCAGACTTGAGACGATGGGTACAGGAGGTTTCCTCGAGTCCCACCGGTTAGAATCCAGGGTTCAGAGCCTGAAATCCTGAACAAGTCCAGAGTGTTTGCCACTGGACTGGTCCAAAAACCTAGATGTCCAAAAAATCCAGAGTGGTCCATCAGAGACCAAGACTCATCTGGAGACTTATCTTCACCACTGTTCTGTGCCCATCTCATCTGGAGTCTGATGTTCTGCTAATATATTAATGTTCTGTTAATGTTTTAATTACATATTAACGTTCTGTTAATTACATATTAACGTTCTGTTAATTACATATTAACGTTGTGTTAATTACAAATTAACATTGTGTTAATTACATATTAATGTTGTGTTAATTACATATTAACGTTGTGTTAATTACATATTAACGTTCTGTTACTTACATATTAACGTTGTGTTAATTACATATTAATGCTCTGTTAATGTTTTAATTACATATTAATGTTCTGTTAATTACATATTAACGTTCTGTTAATTACAAATTAACGTTCTGTTAATTACATATTAACGTTGTGTTAATTACAAATTAACATTCTGTTAATTACATATTAATGTTGTGTTAATTACATATTAACGTTCTGTTAATTACAAATTAACGTTCTGTTAATTACATATTAACGTTGTGTTAATTACAAATTAACGTTCTGTTAATTACATATTAACGTTGTGTTAATTACATATTAACGTTCTGTTAATTACATATTAACGTTCTGTTAATTACATATCAATGTTCTGTTAATTACAAATTAACGTTCTGTTAATTACATATTAACGTTCTGTTAATTACATATTAACGTTCTGTTAATTACATATTAATGTTCTGTTAATTACATATTAACGTTCTGTTAATTACATATTAACATTGTGTTAATTACAAATTAACGTTGTGTTAATTACATATTAACGTTCTGTTAATTACAAATCAACGTTCTGTTAATTACATATTAACGTTGTGTTAATTACATATTAACGTTGTGTTAATTACAAATTAACGTTGTGTTAATTACATATTAACGTTGTGTTAATTACATAGTAACGTTCTGTTAATTACATATTAACGTTGTGTTAATTACAAATTAACGTTGTGTTAATTACATATTAACGTTCTGTTAATTACAAATCAACGTTCTGTTAATTACATATTAACGTTGTGTTAATTACATATTAACGTTGTGTTAATTACAAATTAACGTTGTGTTAATTACATATTAACGTTCTGTTAATTACATAGTAACGTTCTGTTAATTACATATTAACGTTGTGTTAATTACAAATTAACATTGTGTTAATTACATATTAACGTTCTGTTAATTACATAGTAACGTTCTGTTAATTACATATTAACGTTGTGTTAATTACAAATTAACATTGTGTTAATTACATATAACGTTCTGTTAATTACATATTAACGTTCTGTTAATTACATATTGTGTTAACTACATATTAACGTTCTGTTAATTACTAATTAACGTTCTGTTAATTACATATTAACGTTGTGTTAATTACATATTAATGTTCTGTTAATTACATATTAACGTTCTGTTAATTACATATTGTGTTAACTACATATTAACGTTCTGTTAATTACTAATTAACGTTCTGTTAATTACATATTAACGTTGTTATAATTACATATTAACGTTCTGTTAATTACATATTAACGTTCTGTTAATTACATATTAATGTTGTGTTAATTACAAATTAATGTTCTGTTAATTACATTTTAATGTTGTGTTAATTACATATTAACGTTGTGTTAATTACATATTAACGTTCTGTTAATTACATATTAACGTTGTGTTAATTACATATTAATGTTGTGTTAATTACAAATTAATGTTGTGTTAATTACAAATTAACGTTGTGTTAATTACATATTAACGTGTTAATTACAAATTAACGTTGTGTTAATTACAAATTAACGTTGTGTTAATTACATATTAATGTTGTGTTAATTACATGTTAAAGTTGTGTTAATTACATATTAACGTTCTGTTAATTACATATTAATGTGTTAACTACATATTAACGTTCTGTTAATTACATATTAACGTTCTGTTAATTACATATTAACGTTCTGTTAATTACTAATTAACGTTCTGTTAATTACATATTAACGTTGTGTTAATTACATATTAACGTTGTTATAATTACATATTAACGTTCTGTTAATTACATATTAACGTTCTGTTAATTACATATTAATGTTGTGTTAATTACAAATTAACGTTCTGTTAATTACATATTAATGTTGTGTTAATTACATATTAACGTTGTGTTAATTACATATTAACGTTCTGTTAATTACATATTAACGTTGTGTTAATTACATATTAATGTTGTGTTAATTACAAATTAACGTTCTGTTAATTACATATTAACGTTGTGTTAATTACATATTAATGTTCTGTTAATTACATATTAACGTTCTGTTAATTACATGTTAACGTTGTGTTAATTACATATTAACGTTCTGTTAATTACATATTAACGTTGTGTTAATTACATATTAATGTTGTGTTAATTACAAATTAACGTGTTAATTACATATTAACGTTGTGTTAATTACAAATTAAGGTTGTGTTAATTACATATTAATGTTGTGTTAATTACATGTTAAAGTTGTGTTAATTACAAATTAACGTTCTGTTAATTACATATTAACGTTCTGTTAATTACATATTAACGTTCTGTTAATTACAAATTAACGTTGTGTTAATTACAAATTAACGTTGTGTTAATTACATGTTAACGTTCTGTTAATTACAAATTAACGTTCTGTTAATTACATATTAACGTTCTGTTAATTACATATTAACGTTCTGTTAATTACATATTAACGTTGTGTAAAGATAAAACCAGAGGAAGAGGCGGAGCGGACAAGAAGAACACTTGGAGCTGAGCTTGTCAGAGGAAGAGGAGAAACAGGTGAACATGGAATGATGAAGAGTCCTTGTTGACAATGGGCTGATTCTCTTCTGATGGATCAAGTTGGATAGAACTTCATATGCATGGAGGATGAGGAGGAGGATGATGATGATGGGGCAATTAGGAGGAAGCTACCTGCTGTGTTGGAGGTGAGGAGTCGGGTGGAAGTGGCATCGCTCCGGCTCTCTGACAGGAAGTCATCGATGGAGGGGCTCAGCAGGGGCCGACTCTCCTGCTGCTCTCCAACCAGCTGGAGAGCACACACACAGACACACACACACACGCACACACACAAGGTTAGAGAGAGAAATGTGTGTGAGAAGCTGTAAAACTGCATCAGCAGATCCACAGAGAGGCGCGATCTGAGAGCCAGCCAATCAGAGCAGGCCTCTGCTCATTTGTTTGTGGAGGGAAACAGGTGATCTTCAAGATTTTAAGAAGACCCGGTTCTGGTTTTGATGCTATCTGGGTTGGACTTTGAGACTTAGACCTGAATAGTCATGTTTACACAGCGCCTCCTAGTGAGCAGGTGTTGTAACTGCGTGATGTCCAGGTGGTTTGGTTCACCTCAGTGTGAAAACAAAACAAACTAAGGAAGGTGGGGCATGAGTCTCCTGGACTAACCTGGTTCCAACCAGACTAACCTGGTTCCAACCAGACTAACCTGGTTCCAACCAGACAACCTGGTTCCAGCCGGACTAACCTGGTTCCAGCTGGACTAACCTGGTTCCAACCGGACTAACCAGGTTCCATCTGGACTAACCTGGTTCCGTCCAGACTAACCTGATTCCAACCGGACTAACCTGGTTCCAGCCGGACTAACCAGGTTCCAACCGGACTAACCTGGTTCCGTCCAGACTAACCTGGTTCCAACCGGACTAACCTGGTTCCGTCCAGACTAACCAGGTTCCAGCTGGACTAACCTGGCTCCATCCAGACTAACCTGGTTCCATCCAGACTAACCAGGTTCCAGCCGAACTAACCTGGTTCCATCCAGAATAACCTGGTTCCATCCAGACTAACCAGGTTCCAGCTGGACTAACCTGTTTCCGGGCAGACTAACCTGGTTCCAGCCAGACTAACCAGGTTCCAGCTGGACTAACCTGGCTCCATCCAGACTAACCTCGTTCCAGCCGGACTAACCTGGTTCCGGCCAAACTAACCATGTTCCATGCATGTGCATGCATGTGCATAGCAGGTGATCGTAAAGTTGCAGCTTCGAGCAACAGAAACAACAATCAAAGCAGGAAGGAAAATAAACGTCTGAGCAGAGCCACATAAAAAAGCATGGTCGTCTTGCCAACCTTGGTTGTCACGGTGACGAGGGGGTTTCCTTCAGAGGAGGCCTTTTTACCAGGAAGCTCCTTCAGCACCATGGCAACGACCCTTTCCCCTCTCCCCTACAACAGGCAGATCAAGAGGTTCGATCAGGTTGGGTCAGCTGATCACATGTTTCCATGGAAACAGAGACGAATACTGATTCTGCTTCAGGACAGAGAAACACAGCAATCAGCTGACAGCTGACACAAACTTCCTATGACATCACTATGATGACGATGAAGTTCAGCAGACCCCCTCCTCCCTTCACCTGACTGCTTCTAATCTGGAACCAGAAGTAGTTCCAGATCAGGACCATGAGGTCACATGATCCGACATGTGACCAGGAAAATTAATGTTCCTGCTACAAGGTCAAAACCAAAGACTGGTTCTTATTGGCCCAGCAGAAGTTTTAAACAGTTTTCCTGTTAGGATCTTTTCAAGATGTGCTGTACCTTAGAGGTGGGATTGGGTCTGGTCACAGAACCGGTTCTCCCTCCAACAGAACCAGAACTTCTGAGTTTCCTTTTTATCTTTCTATGATGTTTCCAACCATCCAGCCACAATTTCATCGCCCGCTTCAGTTTGCTCATTCGCCATCTCTGTTTGTTTCATCTGAATCAACTGGAATCTGTATCAGCTGAAATCCAGATCGGCTCGGATCTGAATGGGCTTGTGGCAGCCTGAGGTCTTAGCATTAGCTGCTAATATTAGAGCCCATGGTCTAAATAGTAAATGGTCTGTATTTATTCAGCGCTTTACTGTACCTGGGATGACACCCAAAGCACTTTACATCATACATCACATTCACCCATTCACACACACATTCACACGCTGATGGAGGAAGCTGCCATGCAAGGTGCTAACCATGACCTATCAGGAGCAAAGGGGGGTTCAATGTCTTGCCCAAGGACACCTTGACATGAAATCGACTTGGCTTGAACCGGCAGCCCTCAGGCTACAAGACGACCACTCTACCTTGCTGAGCCATGGTCTAAGTCAGGGCTACTCAATTCGGTCCTACGAGGGCCGCAATCCAGCAGGTTTTCCATGTATCCCTGCACCAACACACCTGAGTCAAATTAGGTGGCTCTAACAGCCAATCAGGTTCTACACAATAACTAATTAATTTGACTCAGGTGTGTTGGTACAGGAATACATGGAAAACCTGCTGGATTGCGGCCCTCGTAGGACCGAATTGAGTAGCTCTGGTCTAAGTATTAGCTACTAATTTGGCAGCCTTAGCATTAGCTGCTAATGTGAGAGACAAAGGTCTTAGTGTTAACTGCTAATGTGAGAGACAAAGGTCTTAGTGTTAGCTGCTAATGTGAGAGACAAAGGTCTTAGTGTTAGCTGCTAATGTGAGAGACAAAGGTCTTAGTATTAGCTGCTAATGTGAGAGACAAAGGTCTTAGCATTAGCTGCTAATGTGAGAGACAAAGGTCTTAGTGTTAGCTGCTAATGTGGAAGTCTGCAGTCATAGCGTTAACTGCTAATGTGGAAGTCTGCAGTCATAGCATTATCTGCTAATGTGAGAGACAAAGGTCTTAGCATTAGCTGCTAATGTGAGAGACAAAGGTCTTAGTATTAGCTGCTAATGTGAGAGACAAAGGTCTTAGTATTAGCTGCTAATGTGAGAGACAAAGGTCTTAGCATTAGCTGCTAATGTGAGAGACAAAGGTCTTAGTATTAGCTGCTAATGTGAGAGACAAAGGTCTTAGTATTAGCTGCTAATGTGAGAGACAAAGGTCTTAGCATTAGCTGCTAATGTGAGAGACAAAGGTCTTAGTATTAGCTGCTAATGTGGAAGCCTGCAGTCTTAGCATTAGCTGCTAACGTGGGAGCTAATAAGCTGCAAACATGAGGGTTTTACGTAATCTTTTCTCAGACTTCCTGCTGCTTCACGACATCCTGTTTCTTCTCTGTGTTTGCTCATGTTGTGACAGCATCGCTTCCATCTTTAAAACAAAAGATGTTGAAAAGACAAAAGCGGTTTTTGCACACACTCCAATTCCAAAAAAACATAAATAAATAAAATTGATATTCGGGTCTACGTGCAAGAAGACATGAGTGTATGGGGAGAAATCTAAGTGTGTTAATCTGATTGCTCATATCAGATTACCCTCCACATGACCAGATTTTATTCCACTGTTACATTTATTTTCTTTTCTTATACGTGAAAGTTTTGTTTGGAAATGTGATATGAACGAGACCTGAGACCGTAGGATGTACAGGTGTGCCAGGTGAACAGGTGTCGCGGTAACACTGAAATGCTATCTTCATCACTGCGAGTCATGGAAAGAGGCTGCTCTCAGAGAGATGACGTGACGCAGCAGGCAGGACGAGCGATCAATAAAACATCAGAAACACTTTATTATTATAGCAGCTCCAAACAGGAGGAGGAAGAGGAGGAAGAGGAGGAAGAAGAGGAGGAGCTCAGCAGGGCTGCATGTCAGACTTCACTGACTCCTCCCCCGCTTCTTCCTCCTTTACTTATCTGTCTGAGACCTCTCCTCTATCCATCATCCTCATCGTCATCATTCCTCACAGATGTTTGAGTGCCAGCTGACTGACAGGTGTGTCTGAGGTCGATGACATCACTGTCACACCTGCAGGTCAGGTCATTCAGTCAACAACAACACAAAGTCACTTTGAACTCTGCCTCGCTGACATATCACAGGAAGTCACATGACTGGCAGTAACTCTGTGATTGGATGAGCTGATGATGTCATCCTGCATCATCCTGCTGACTGACAGCAGGTCGGTGGAACCCTGCAGAACCTGAAGGCTTCATCGATCTTCTCACACCCAGATTTCATCCTGAGTTCATCAATAACGTCTAACAGGAAGCAGACTATCGTGTGCGTTTCTATGTAAGCGTGCATGTGTGTGTGCGCTGTACGTGCACAAACAGAGCAGCAGAGATGAGGAGGAAGAGGAGAAGTCTTCACTGTATCTGTTAAATATTCTCTCTCTCAGCCTGTTCACTCTGTCATGATGTCGGCTGTCCGGCTGTGAAGTGTGTGTGTGCACGTGCATGTGAAGTTTGTGCGTATATGCGTGTTTGTGTGTGCATGTGCACATGTCTGTGTGTGTGTTGTTGGTAGAGATGTTGTTGGTCTAAAAATAACCTGCTGTTGTGCTGAGCAAACAATCCTCCAGCAGCAGATCTGATCTCAGAGCTGCAGCAGTCAGCTGTACCACAAAAAATAAAGGTTTCCACGGTAACTACAGTCACCACTGTTACCATGGAAAGTAACTCCAATTACCACGGTAACTACTGTATCCTCAACCACCATGGTAACTAAGGGCCAGTTGTTCAAAAACTTTAATCCGGATAAAGCTATCTGGATTTGGGAATCCTATTTTTCGGGAGGGCGGATCACGTAATCCAGCTTACTTTTATCCCGGTCGTTCAAAGCAACATTGGCTCACCTGATCCAGAATCATGTTTTTCAGGATCACCAAATCTGAATTTCCAGCATTCAAAACAACATGGGCTTCCGGCCATGTGAAGAACAGCACGTAGAAGAGCCGGTATGGCGTTACTTTAAGTAGGTTTCACTTGGCGCCAACACACAGGAATCATGAACATCTACTTCTATGTATAACTGTACGACTTCCCATCGGAGCCACAGCAAATATTTACTACTAATCCGTTAACTACTACAATGTGGATATTCTGGAAACATCTTCACGAGGGTGCACCGTCCCTCTGGTCATGTTAATGATGCACCTGAGCCCCGTGTGGAGGTACCGGACCGACCTCTAAGCTTCTGTTAGGGTTAGGGATGGACAGGACGAGTAGTGAGGGATGCAGTCGTTAGTATTTATCCCTGACAGGTTCTTCCCTGAATATGTTTACCAAATATTTACTACAGTTTTCTCCTGAAATCCACTTTGTAATCCTGCCTGATGGGATCAGGATAATCCGGTTTTCTTGGATCAAAGTTTTACGGATCCTACTCAGAAGTTTAGAACAACCCAAACTGAGGGTTTTGTCTGTATAACAACCAGGATTGGATCATGTGATCCTAGCCGGTTTCAGAATCCAGATTTCCCTTTTGAACCTATTTTCATGATTCGATCCAATCTGGTACACAAAATCCGATCGGATTATGTTTGGATAACTGGCCCTAAGGTTGCCATGGCTACAACGGCAACTACCGTATCTTCAATTACCCCGTTACCTAAAGTGTCCAACAAAAAAACATGGTTACAACGATAACTACAGTAACTAGTCACCACGGTTACCACGGTAACTACTACACCCACCATGCTCATTAAATAACACAAACGCCACACTTATCAAAACAAAAACAGTAACCACAGTTACCACGGTTACTGCAGTATCTTTAGTAACCATGGTAACTACAGTGTCCACAAAAAAGTGGACTATAGAAACTTCAGTCATTGCGGTTACCAAGGTAACTACAGAACTAAGTTGCCATGATTAGCACAGTAACTACAGTAACTACAGATACACTGGGTTACCATGGTAACAACAGGAAGCACAGTTGCCAGGGTACCTACAGTAAGTACCACAGTAATGGCAGGTAACTACCGTGGTCAGGGTTCCCGCTCTGAGCTGTTCAGTGTCTGATGTCTTCTGAAAATGAAAGTCCAGATGTTGACAGAACAGCTGAGGATGTGTTCAGGGGACGTGGACCCTCTGAAACCTCACTGCCACCAACATAAGCACATGTAGATTTTCTGGATCATATACACATATTCACACACACACACACACATATATATATATATATATATATATATATATATATATATATAAGGGATGCACCGATACAAAAATTTTGGCCGATAACCGATATTTACCGATGTCGATATATATATATTTTGTTTTAAAAGGTTTAAGATTATCAAATTCTGTACAAAGTGAAAATAAAGCAAACATTAGGGGTGTTAGCTTCCCACCATTGTTTGTGAAGTTCTGGATGGCAGTTTTTCAGATGACATATCAAATTTGTGGTGCTGAAGAAGTTCACACGGCATCCTCCTCGCATTACTTCGACTTTACAGATATTGCATACTGCTTTTCGAGTACTTTCTTTCTACACCGTGAAAAATGACCACACAGCTGAAATTGCTTCTTGCTTCAGTTACATCCCACAATGTAGTACTGCATCGCTGTCACATGTCCAAACATGGCTGCATGGCCACGTACACACGCACACAATCTGCAATTATATGAAAATAAATATCAGCTGTTAATATCGGCCCAGTTTTGCTTATCGGACCGATACCGATATGTTAAAAAATGACTAACATCGGCCGATACTGATATTAATGCCGATATATCGTGCATTCCTAATATATATATACACTATCTCACAGAAGTGAGTACACCCTTTTTTTTTTGCTAATATTTTATTTTATCTTTTCGTGGGACAACACTATAAATTAAACTTTGACATATAGAATATCAAAGTTTAGTTTTTATAGTTTGGTGAGCTGTATATCAGAGTTTAATTTCTATAGTGTTGTCCAATGAAAAGATAAAATGAACTATTTACAAGGGGTGTATATATATATATATATATATATATATATATATATATATATATATACAGTTCTGTTTATATAATACAGTAAAAACGGGCAGATTTCCGGCATAGTTGTGATTTATGGTGATAAATCACGATTAATTTGAAAGTTGGGAAACAATCTGATATATATATATATATATATTTTTATATATATATAAATATATATATTTTTATATATATATAAATATATATATATATATATATATATATATATGCGTACATACAAAGAGAAACCGTTAGTCTACAAGCGCGTTCCTTGTTGTTTGTCATGACAAATGTGAGACACCATGTCACGCAGGGTAAAGGAGGCTGCATCAATAATCGTGTTGTGACGACTTTGTTTCCGTCTGAATCATAACAGAATCGGTTCGGATCGGGATTCGCCCACATTTCACCACCTCGCTGATTCTACCAGTGTGAACGAGGTGGTTCTGGCCGTCTCAGGGACCAATCAGACGCTGCAGGTTGGGCTGAGACCAGCAGCAGTGATGCAGGAACATGTGACTCCCCACAGATCGGATATTTATATCCTCCAGCAGATAATTAATCTTAAATGAGAGCCTACCCCCGGGTTGGTCCAAGGCTGGTCGCTCACACCTCTTCTTTCTCTCCCTCTTCTTTACCTGTTTTCCTCTTTACCTTGTTTATCCTATCCAGTCTTTTCCTGGTCTTCTTCCTACTTGTCCATTTATGTGCTTTTTCTGCTCTTCTATATTTTCCTTCTTCCAAACTTCCAAACGTTTCCTTGTCACCTCCTTCACCATTCCCTCCCCTCTTCCTTCTTCCTTCCCATCTTCTCATTTTATCTATAATTCTCTTTCATTCACACCTTCTTCTTTTTCTCTTCCTCTCCCTGTTCTTTTCCCTCCTTTTCTGGTGCTTAAATAGCTAACAGTGATGATGATGATGATGACGATGATGATAACTGGTCCTCTTTGTTCCGGTTCTGTCGGTTCAGTTTTAGACGCCATGTCAAAGGCGTTGGACTTTGATCATCTGTCAGTTATCTGTTCTTTTGATGGAGAGCTCCAGATTCCCAGGTCCCCTGAAGTGCACATTCATTTTAAATTCTGATTGGATGAAGGACCAACCGGACTTGGACTGGGATAAAAGGCTGGTGTGAAGTTTTACACCCAGACTGGCAGAGCGGTTCCACCATCTCAAGTGATCCAGCGCGGCTTCCGGGGGATGGACTAACTGGGCGTCGGGCTGTTGAGGAACGTTTTTCTGAAATTGTTCCAGTTTTCGATCCAGTTTGTCTCAGGTTGGTGAAGCTCTGTCCATCTTTCCATCTGAGAGACTCTGCCTCTCTGAAATGCTCCTTTTATACCCAGTCATGTTACTGACTTGTTACCAGGTAACCTGGTTAGTTGTCAGATGCTCCTCCAGGTGTTTCTGCTTTGTACCAGGTACTTTTGTTTACCAGACGTGTTGCTGCATCAGATTCACTATCAGCTCATATTTTCATCACACGTCTCCGTTTCCGGATAATTTTGATCCAAGAAAACAGGATTGTCCCGATCCCGACAGGGAGCAGGAATACGAGGCGGACTTCAGGAAGAACATGTGGTAAAACCTCCAACATGATCAAATAACAATGTTTGTAGTCGGTGCGTATGCTAACAGTCACATGTTGCAGCTTTCCAGCAGAAACGAGCCGGTTCCCACGAAGCTAAGCCCAACACGTTTCAGTAACCAGCACAAGTAAAGTCATCTGTTTCCCTTCATCCAGAGCTGCATGATCCAGCTGCACCCCTCCCTACCCGCCCAGTCCGTCCCCCATCCTGACAGAAGGCCAGCCGCTGCTCCGGTCTGGTCCTGGCCCACACCGGCTTCTAGACCACGTCGTTGTAGGTTCTGAAAATCCAGATTTGGGAATCTTGAAAACCGTGATTCTGCATCAGATTGATCCAATCCAATGCTGCTTTGAACAACGGGGATAAAAATAGGATGGGTTACATGGTCCTCCATCCTGAACAATGGGATTCCCAAATCCGGGCAGCTTTTATCCGGATGAAATCTTTGAACAACCGGCCTGGAGTCGTGGTTGTAGATCAGTAAACCTGGAGGCAGCAGAACCTGGAACGTGACCGTGTGGAGTAACGATGAACCCAACAGTAATTAAACTAAAACATCTCATTAAGTGAAGCACTTCATTAGGAGTGTAGATGAGGATGAGGATGAGGATGATGTGTGGGGCTCAGAGCCAAACGTGGCTGAAGACAATCTGCTTTATTAAAGTGGAAAAATCCTCTGAGTAACATTCATCTTTTGATGTGTGGGTCGTTGTAACAGCCGGAATTCTCCCCTGACCAACGTAAAAATGTGTCCTGATTCCGACTTTAACACAAACAGACTCACAGCAGGACACGAAGCTGGAACACAGAGACCAAACACAGAACCGGAATAATCTGGGAATGATAAAGGACTGAGGTTGGGAATGTGACAGCGGCTGCAGGCACGGCTGTAATTCACAGCTCCGTTATTAAAGCATAAATCTGCTGCAGCTTCTCAGCCGTCCGGCAGCTCCTTTAACTCAGACTGGCTTGGAATGCCGAACAACAGAACTGCCACACACAGGGAATGTTTCAGCACCACTGCAGCAAACTTAGAGGAACAGTCCAGGAAAATTACACAGATGTCAGGAAAACACTACAGGAATATAATAGAGGAAGGTTGCAAGAAGACACAGGAAGGATCGGAGCAGCATTACAGAGACGTATCAGGAATATTAAAGGAACATAACAGGAATATTACTGGAAAGTTACAGAAACATAACAGGAATATTAAAATAAGGTTAGACGGATGCCACAGGAATA